>NC_051847.1:27068095-27079952 GCF_002237135.1 Teleopsis dalmanni | reverse complement strand
AATATAATCATTTTTAATAAAGAAACGTATGATTATGAGAGAGAATTCAATGATTATTTCAATAATCCATCATTATAAAATAGTTATAGTTTGATTTTTTGTTTCGGAACCTCGCGTACTTTATTTTAAATGGAATAACATTTTTTCTGCATCTGTATCTAAATTATTATTTATTGCTATTAATGATTATGCAATTAAAATTAAACTGCATCTATTCTAGAGAAAAGGTCAAGAATTGATTTGCCTTTCGTGAAATAATTATAGTAAATATGAAACTATTATTAATTCGTATAGATACACTTTAAAGTACTTCAAAAAATAGAAAACATAACACTACAAAAAATATTATAAATAAAATTAATTTATTGTAAATAATGCAATGTTTAGACTAATGTACTCAACACAACAAATCATGCAGCAATCCTTATAAAAGTATGCCAAACAGTTTCAATAAGTCTAGTTAATACCGGCGATCCCTAGTGGATCCACTTAGGTCTAAACGCCCATTGTGTTATTCGATAAGTCTAAGTGCGAACATAGTATAAGATATAGATTAGATTATGCTAGCAGACCAAAATGGTCATGCGTGGACCATTAATGTCTATAGCGATATCAAATCGGAGTCTTATTTCTAACGATAGTATACATCAGTCAGGATGCACATGTTATGAACGAATTGTATTAACATTTTAACTGTTAATAAACTTAAACTGACAGCCCCCAAGTATTTTTTGTCGAGTTCTTAAGAGCACCGGGTAGTATATTGGACCAGCTGCTCTCCAATATAAGATATAAATATCTTATCCCGACTTTAAAAAAATAAGTTAACGAAACTAAAGAGAAATACTTATATTTCAATATACCCGAAAACGTATATCAAAAGAAGCTTTGCTGATATAAAGCCTTAATACTAAGGATATTATAGTGATACTATAGTTTAATGGGTAGCTGTCTCGACAAATTTTTGTTCAATGACAAAATGCTCTCAATTACTTTCATTATTATTATTATTTAATTATTATTTTATACTTATTTTTATTATTAATTATAATTATTTTTTTATTTTTTTAGTTATTATTTATTTCCTGGAGCTTTATCTTACACTGCTCACAAATATATTTTATATATATTAAATTTTTTATAATTATTTAAATATTATTTTATAATTATTTAAAAATTATTTTATAATTATTTTTATTATTAATTCTAATTATTATTTTATTATTATTAATTACTATAAGAACAGAATGTTTGGCATGTATTCCAGATCGCCTGTATATCTAGAAAAATATCACCAGAAAAAATCAAATCTAAAAATTTCAAATATATTAAATTTAAATTAGTAAAATTCTAAAACTATTAATAAATGTCAAATGAACTTGCTTAAATGTTTCTTTTCATTTAAAAATAATTTCATCTCAGCAGATTTCCCAGAAAGCATTTAAGTTCACACATTTATTTTGAATAAACCATAAATCTCGCATGATGTACTCGTATATTGACAATATAATTAAGTTAACGATTGTCTTGTGTCTATTTAAGTTAAATTAAAATATTAATTCGGATTTTATTTTCAATATATATTATAGAAATATATATAAACAAAATTCATATATAAAGAGGTTTTTCATATATAAAATATTTTTATATATCAAATTTTAAACAATAAAACTTTGCGAGCGGAAATCACACAATGTAGGTGTCAAAAAATTTGCTAAATTTTAAATTATTTAAAATTTTTTAAATAATTTAATTTTATTTGTTTTTTATATAAAATGTCTGAAGAAATTGTCTATAAAATATATTTATATTTATATTTTTCTGCAATATATTATATTAATATTTTTTGTTTTCGATTTTGCTGCTTCAAGAAAATCTACCTTAATATGTAAATATGGTATATCTTTTTTTTTATAATATGTTAATTTTTGCATTAAAAAATGACTAATGCATCTTAACTAGTTTATAAATCTACCCATACTAATCAGTGTAAGTGTTTTATTTGAAAATAAACATTCAGACAACTCATTAATAACTGACATGGAAACAAGCGGATACACATATATCTGTAAGTACAAGTATATATTTTAATTATATATGAATTCATTCATAATCGTCTGTGTTTGCTAACTAAAATAAATTGAGAATTCCCTCACTCAATCTTATATTTTTAACTAGGAAAGCTAATTATAAGCGCAATTATTGAGTACCCGACAAAAAATTAGCTGAAAACGAACTTGAACTAGACACCATTTAAAGAAAAAAAAATATAAAAAAATATATATAAATATATGCAGATAAAAATGATTGTAATTTATACAAATCTGTGGTTGAGCTATAATATTTTCAGTGATTTTATGTCATGTATCATTGGTTGAAATTTTGTAGTCGTGGTATAAAATAAAGCTGGTGATATAATATTTTATTTTATAAATCAATCTTTTGCGACTACACAGTTACTTTAACTGTATTATTTTTACTAATGAAAATATTTCTATAAAATATGAATATCGAACAAATTCTTAGAAGAGTTATATGTAAGACTAGCATTTTAACTTGCTTTATAATTACTCATGTACCGATCGAAAAATTTCTTTTTCGTTTAGTTGTTTTTTTAACAACTATACTAAAATAATGATTCATTAATAATATTGAATCTGCAGTTTCCAAACCCATTTATATAATATTAATATTAATTAATTTTATTTGATTTAATCTAGTCATTGATTTAACAAAACGAAGGAAAATCGTTTAGACGCAAGCATTCACTTATTCAAAACTTATTCGCTTGCTTGCAAATTTAAATATTTTTATGTAAGTATATTAAATAATTGCTTCTGTCCTTTTTAGTGGATAAATTAATCATTTTAAAATGTGAAAAAAATTGGCAAAAAATTAGACATTACGTTAGGAACTGAATTAACGAAAAGTGGGGGTAATGATTTAACAGTAGAATAAAACTAAATTTAACTTTAGAAACTTAATTAATTATATGCAGAAAATGAAAAATCAGTGGAAAAATGATAAAGTTTGTTGAATAGAAACTGCTCTAAGTTCCAAACCAAAGAAGAAATATATAAAATTGTAGACCAGTTCTGTTGAAATGCTAACGGGGGTCGTGATGTGATTTAGAAACGTACCAACAACCTCAACACTGTTTTACTGAAGAGGGATGCTCTACCGCAATTATAATAATGAGCCTGCTATTGAACGTGGCGGTTATCAGAGAGTCGTGTCAGTACTTATTCTATTGATTATAAATTGATTTTCAATCAGAGATTTATTTTATCCACAATAAGGCTTTGGTTCATAGAATTGTACTGCTGATCCTGTAGTTGCTTACGAACTCACGGCCTTTGATTTCAGTGTATCCAGGCAACTAACAAAGCTCGCTGAAGAATAATTTAGCTTGGTTATATCTAATGGTATGCTAAATCTAATTTCCGTTGCGTATCCTAATTGTGCTGACAACAACTTTCCGAATTTTCTGAGTAATAGATGTACACAGGAAGTGCGGTTTTTTATAAATATAAAATTATAGGTATTTGATTTTAGGAAATTCTTTAACATTTAGACAATAACTTGGTTCTTATCTTAAGTTGACGTGATTTTCAAATATTTTTTAGTCCCCCAAAAGGAACAACATTCTGCATATATGGTAATATATATGAAAATAGTGAATATGTATATATAATTAAATCTAATTAAATGTTTCTTTGTTGATTCATAATATTATCGTATTTAACTCTTTACTTATCCGTAGATTTCCGTAGTTTAGTGTTACTGATGTTAGTTTCTGACTGAGTCAGAACTTTATGTTGAGAATATATTCATGTTATACGGGTTTATTAAAATTTGCAAAATATGTTGCATGCAAGATAATTTTGCAATTCATTTACTTTCAAAAAGAAAAAAATTTAATTATTTTGAGATACAAATTATAAGCAGCTGTGTGAATTTTTTTATAAACACTTTGAGTTATACCCGGAGCTTCGCAGATGATCTACGAAACTTTGCATGACACTTTATTTCATTTCATTTCATTGCTTTTGTTACTAAAAAAAAATTTCTATAACTGCGAATACAAGCTATTTAATTTTGAAGTCTGCTAAAGAAAGAGTCTGCAGACTACTTTATTGCTTTCAATTTGTATCTTTTTTTTTTTTTGACTTTGACACAGTGGAAGAATTACACTTAAGTTTAAATACAGCAACAACAAACGAATGAATGAACGACTAAACATTTACATTAGTTCAACTCTTTAGTTACTTAACTCAGGCTTAGGCTAAAGGCAAAATGGGATTGCAAGTGATCAGCGCGGCTAGTAAAAGTGGAAGGACGGTACTTGTAAGCACTTGTAAGCACGTGTATGAGGCAGCGGATAAATGCCACACGCAAACTTATACAATCAGCAAATTCACCGCCAACCAGACAGACAACAATTTTTTATATAAACAAATTAGCCTAAGGTTAAGCGTAAACACGAGTTGGCACAAAGAAAAAAGCAATAAAATATCGTATGATCGGCAAGATCGACAAGATCGACGCGATCATTCAAACTGACTAAACAGTTGTGCATTTTTTTTTTTTTTGAAAATAGCTTGGCTACCAATTATTGGACAGAAATGCTCGAATTTATGTACTCATAAATAAACTAAAAGTGTTTCTTCCAATTGTACTGCACATACTCGCATCGGTGCACACAATCAGTGTTATCCAAATTACTCGAATCATGAGCCAAAGTAGCGCCTATCATTTTAAGCAGAGATAAAAATCAACTAAACAGCCGGGCGAGCCACTTTAGATGGCTTGCCCAAGAAGATGGGTATGAAGTGGTCGTAGCTATAAAAACAAGCCGTTTGGGTAACAAGTAAACGAACGGCTTTTACCAAATCGAAACTAATGCAATTATGGAGACTGGCATTGTACGCTCCCACCTTCCATACAACGACTTGTTTAAATAGAGCTTTAGAAATGTTTTGCGCTTATATACGAGTTTGTATCTTTGCAAACGTTGAGATTTTCAGACTCGGACTTTATGCGGAAAGTGCCGGCCGGCAACTTGTTTTCTTCAACTGATCTTGAATTCTTTAATTGATATATATATTTTAGTCGCTTTTTATAGCGAAACACGTTATTTTGTTATAAATCATTTAATACTAAGTTCTTATATACGTTTAGGTTTTTTATTAACAATTTTATCTAAACTGGTTCAGTAATTTATGTACTCGATTCGCTTAAAATGTGTGTGGATATGGAGTTTCACTGCAAATTTTTCTAATTTAATTGTTAAACTTGAATTTGTCATTTAGGATTTAGCATTTAGCATTGAATTAAATCTATTTTAGATACTTTTTAAGAAAACAAAATTAAATATTTTATATAAACAAATAAATTGGACAGAATAATTACCTTTTGGTTAACATGTGTATATTGAAAATATTCTTCAATGTGCTATTTTCTGAAATTGAAATAATAAAAAAAAAATTAATACTTTATTAAAAATAATATAGAGGATTATAGAAACTAAAATTAGAGAACTATATTAAAAAAAATAAAGACCGTTTATTAATTTTTATTGAGCCTTTTAGAAAAACAAAGTCATTTGAAAAAGTGAACTCACAACTACACTAAAATAATAAAAATTAATAAAATTATATTAAATATTAAAATCAATTCTTATTTTGCGTTTAATCAGAAATTACAATAATTTATTTTGCTTATATTAACTTTAATTATTTTATAATAGAACTCTTCAGACCATGCTCGGTAACTTGGTAACTCGGTGTTCGGTAAAGTGATAAAATGAACGTGAGTTTTTTGGTTTGTTTTATCGATATATCTTTACAGAAACTATCTTTACAGAGCTAGCGAGTAACCAAGCACGTCTAAATAACACTATTACTGTAATCAATACCACGAAATGAATCATTTGCTTAAAAACACAATATATTTTATAGCAAATAATGTATCTTATTTACATAAAATTTATCTTCTCTCACAAAGCCATCAGGGTTTAAACTCAAATGTTGTCAATGTTGTCAAAAAATTGTTAAAAATGATGGATGGTTCCGTCTCAGAAATAAGACTTAACGTACTTATTAAATTCACATAAAACCGTTCTCATTATACATAATAACTCAATTTTAAGTAATCTCATAATAAACTTAAGTTTAGCTTAAAATGAATATGGAAAATATTTTTCCATTACTTCTTTAAATTGTAATTATTCTATAATATCCAGTATTTATATAACATTTTGCATATAATCGAATATTTACATATATATTTACATATATAAAATATAATATCGTGTGAAACATATTTTCTCAGAAAGTCAATCTTAATATATTGTCTTTCTTATTTAGTCACTAATTTGAATTTTAGTATTAAGATTTGAAATTTCATTGTCAGTTTCCAATGAAAAGATTAAATAATATAATATATAATAAGAGACAAAAATCTTTCATAATGCCTATAAGAAAGTTCAGTTTCGTCTGCTTTCGCAATAAAGCTATAGGTCTACATGCCAATTGAACATAATTTAATCTATATAAAACTTATAATAAATATTATCGACTAACTATTTCACAGTTTATATGCACTGCTATCGCTAACGACTACTAGATTTATATTTACGGCAGCCAGTTCAATCTAACTTAATATATACCTGAGTCATGACATATAACGTTATCTAACTATTTTATAGTTAATGAACTTATTTTAATTGAAAACTAAACTCTTAGTGTGAGTAGAGGTCAACTTACTCATCATATAAGCTGAGTACGAGTTGATAAGAGTTGAGCTACCTAAGAAGCTACAAAGGTACTTATCTGTCTTTTAAGTTCTACTGTAAATAGAACATTCGGTTCAAACAAAACAAAATAACACAGAATAATATTGTCATCATAATACTGTGCAGATTTGAACTTTGCAATAAAATTTTATATTATTCCTGCTTGTCTTAAGGACTAATCCCTACATAGTTAGGCTTTTATGCAGACAATCAAACTCACTTCAAAGTGAATTTATTGTAGTCTTTAATGCAAATTGGAAAATTAATACTTAGAATAGGAGAGATTGTTTGATTTACCTCTGGTTATGGTGTGGAAGCCTTATATCCTTCATCAGATTATTCGAAGCAGGGTTGCTCAGTAATAAATACCAAATTACCTTTTTGGACCAAATATTATATTTTTGTGTGAATACATATATGTTCTTCTAAAAATATTATCTTTAAAATTAAGATACAACCAAAAAGTATTAAAGTAGCAGTAATTAGTATGAAATTAAAAATTGTAATTTGACTGTCTACATAACGTGCCTTCGTAGTCATGTCATGACCAGAAATAGAGCAAACATTATATGAGCATTTGTCATATGGGTATATACATAGCATACCATGAACCTTACGTTATCTACTAGAAAAGTGCTGATATGTAGCACAAAAAAGAAAACAAATTTAGGACAAATGGTCGTTAAAATTAAATTATGAAGAAAATGCTTCAAAAATTTTGCAAAAAATCAAAACAAACTGAGTAAGGTAATTTATATTAGCATTAATTTTTTTTTTTTTTATATTTGATATGGATCATTTAGTCAATATTTGTAGTTTGTGAATATATATTTAATTCATTCAGATAAAAAAAATTTAAAATTAAAGTGCACAAAGTTAAAGTCATTTCCTCATTTCATGAACAATATATTAATAAAATTATTTATATATATATTTTTTTTTGTATATTTTACAGTAAACCTTTCTAAACTCATATAAAACAACACACTACATAATAAAGCATAAATATTTAACGGTCAACCATTGTAACAACATCATAAAGTGAAGTTCGAACTCGCATTCTCATTCGGATTCGTATTCACATTCGAGCTCATGCAATAATTTTAATTTATGGTCGACCATAGATACACGTACTCGTATCTGCTGGATGGTAGATGGAAGATGGAAGCGATTTTGCATGCAACTGCAATGAAATAAAAGCAAAAATTTCTTTCTGTCCTATTAAACTGCCAGCAATGAAGCTGCAAATTGTTGCTGATTGCATGGCGTATGTTGCATGGCGTATGTTGCATGGAATATGTTGTGTTTTGAGGTTTTTCAGTTTTTCAGTTTTCTCAGTTTTTTACAATAATTGCAATAATTGTCGATAATTTTTGTTTAAAAGCTTAAAAAAATTATTTCGTTTCCCTGATAATCTATATAGTCGAAAGTAATGAAATGTGAAAGTAAAGCAAATCCAAAATGATAACAGAGACCATGTGAAATAATTAATAGGAAAAAGAGTTCGCTTAATGAAAACGAAACTCGAACTAGTAAGGAGATTTAGTCAAAACGATTACCGATGAAGTGTGAAACCTAAAGTTTCGAATAATTTTTATTTTAAACAGCTTTTTTAATTTATGCAATATAACCAATTAAGATTACATGTTAGATTATCTTAAATATGATATTTTATGAATATGACTACATCACTTTATTTTAATAGTTTCATAAATGATTGAACCAGATATTGTGTGTATCACCACAAATCTTAATATAACTCATTAATGAAGAAATCACTTTTATATGATTTTAATAATACAATAGCATTATCTCAGAAAATTAATATTATAAATTTAGTTACCAAGTCAATCACCTCTATATATATTAAACTTTCTAAATTAAAGTAATGCATCAAGATCAATAAAATTAAATTGTTTAATATAATATCCTTTTAAAACAAAAAATTCAACTTTCTCGTCAACTTGCATAAAACATATTACATTTATTGCTGAATATAATATATATATCTGAAATATATCTCCCCATATCACAGAGGCTATGCCACCCACTTCTTAAGCATGTTAAAGCGGAAACAAATAATCAAACTATACGAGTATAAAGCCCTTTTAAAATCCGTATTTATATTGCATACATATCGTGCAGAAATTTGGCTGACCATAAAATCTGCTGAAGCTTTAATAAAACCAGTTGAATAATAACTACTAAGAAGAATTTAATAGTTAATTAGAAGAAAAAAAATATTTATCATAATATACGATAGCAAACGATGTAACCATAAGTGTTATGAACTATTTGATTTCATTACTGATATATATCGACTATATATATCGGTTTCATACATTGTTTACATATATCGGTTAAATTAGTTATATATATCGGTTATATATATATCGGTTATATATATTAGTTATATATATCGGTTATATATATATCGGTTATATATATCGGTTATATGTATTGGTTATATATATCGGTTGTAATTATATATTGGTAATATATATCGGTTATATATGTATGTATCGGTTAAATATACATATAGTTTATATATATCGGTTATATATCGATCATATATATATCGATTATGTGTACTGATTATATATATCGGTTATGTATATCGTTTAAAATTATCGCTTATACATATACATGAGTTACACATATCGGGTAACTACAATAGGTTGACTGCACTGTAGATGCAAAGAATGAAATTAAAACTAAGAGAAAATCAATTGGATTAAATTCATCAAGAAAACGATATAGGCAAAAGAGATGATAAAGTAATGCTTTGAAATAATGTGCAAGGAGGTGCTTAACAAAAGATATGGTAGAAAGGAGACAAATAATGCGAACAGACAGGACTTAACTAGGACTGTGATAACCATTAATGCATTGCTTAGGAAAATAATGAAGTTAAACCGACGAGACACAAAATAAAATAGATAGATTGCTTTAAAAAAAGTATAAGCAAGAGACACGAAAAAGCGATACAATATATAGCAACAAAATGTAATATTGGACTAAATAAATATATAGCGGGAAGAAGTTAAATACATGACATAGCTAAGACTCAACTTAGACCATAACAACCATTTATGATAATGGTAGTTAGTTATTTTTAAATAATCTTTATTGTTTTAAAAATAATTATTTCATTGTTAGTAATAAATGTACGTCGGCGACTTGGTACTTTAGGAGCCCCCTTCCTTGAGGACCTGGACCAGTTACAGGATCTGACTTTAAATAGCATTTTATGCTTTGCAAAAGGTTCTAGGTGGTTTTAAACCCTGAGGTTTTCACCATATATATACGGCATCACAATTGGCCAATAGGTGGATCCACTAGGGATCACCGGTTTAACCTAACCTAACCTAGTAATAAATGTAAGCGTATGTCTATTCCAAATTGCAAGGATTTTTAATATTTGCAGTTTCTAGATATCAACCCTTTCTATAAATATGTAATGGTTGCTTATGTTATGTCATATGTATCTTATATAAGTCATATATATCTTGCATTAAAGATTGTAATTATAAAAAGACATAACAAAAATAATTGTAAAAGCACTAATTATCTGACCTCATTTAGTTGGTTCTGTTAAATAAATTATCTCACAGATTGTTCCTAAAGCTGGGGTGGAAGACAACAACAGTTTTAACAATATGAAAAAAAAAAATTTGATTATACTTAAATGTATAACTTACAAATTCCTGTTACTTTTTGAGCATAAGCTATAACAACATTTATTAAAGTTTTTAAAAATATTATTATTTATCGTTAATGTCATCGTACATTAATTAAAAAAATAATAATTATATAAAAAATTATATTGGCGTTCTACCGTTATTTGGTTCATAAAGACGAAATCAAATTAGAATCTGTACATCTACACATCCATAATCTACATATCTTTAAAGAGCAGACAATTTTAAATATTTAAGTAAAATTACATTTATGTTTAATACATAAATTTATGGAAAGATCATGTCTTCAACCCTAACTAAAAAAAATCAACCTATGCTTATCGTTTCAAAGACCAGTTTCGTGCAAATATTGATCTCTGAACTATGTACTCACTTGCTGTAAAATTAAAAATTTTAAGTATGTAGTAATAATGTTGTAGCAATTTCTCACTTATACCACATATATTATTAAATGTATCTACTCATATATATATCTTACATATAGACATTTCTCAACATGTAAATATACACTCATAAAGCTTACTTGCAGTTTTGTGTAAACTCTTTAATTTATTATATCATATTTTTTTGCAAATTTTAAATATTTTTATATAACTTCGTATTAATGGCCATTGAGTTACTCATCTTAGCGTGAATTTAATTTTCACGTAATTTTTGGTTTTAGTATTCAACTTAACAATAATTACGCCATTTCGTCTGGCAGTTAATGTGAGTAGAGATAATCGGAGTGAGATAAATCCGCGCTGAATTCACAAGAAAAATGTAACATCACGTAAAAGTTAATTGAAATTTTGCAAGCTCTGAATGAATTTGTGTATCTAATTTCAGAAATTAAGTATGAGTTGTGAAAAATATTATAAGATAAACAATATATGTGTTCACTTTCAATTAACAGATCTAAAATTAGCTTTGATTATATTCTTATACAATATATATAATTGATCTATAGGCAATCCAAGTTAGTGTATGCAAATTTTAAATAATTAAACAATAACTTTATTTAAAAAAATACTTTTAATTTTTTTAATACACAACTGTATATTATAGTGTGTAACAATCACTATTATAAATACTTTCATATCTCCATAACAAATTGTAATAATAAAAGACTTTCTTATTAAATGGTAGCCATTTAGAAAATTGCTATAAAACAACAACCCATTATATTTGAAAGTTTGTATTTGTTAGTGTAAAAAATATGCGGTCTAAAAATATATGCGGTCTGATATCTTGCCAGTGTTCAGGTAGAGTTACACTAACCACTGTTATCACCTGGTATTGTCATTACTGAATCATTCGACAAGTTTACTTTCATTATATCTTGCAAATTAGTGAAGAACAATCTCCAAAGCATAGAAAA
>NC_051847.1:27051284-27067995 GCF_002237135.1 Teleopsis dalmanni | reverse complement strand
CGTATCAGAATTAAATTGCAAATAAAAACAACAATCTCCACAAAGACAATTTCAAATGATAAGATAGCTTTGCCTTTAAGATCATCAGGTGCGAAATAATCAAGGTCGCTAAGTGACCAAGAATTTTATTTTTAAACTTCAAAAAAAAACCAAACTATAAAACGTGCTTATTGTGATCTAATTCTAATGTAATCAAATTTCATAGTTTCCTTTTGATACATAAATTTGTTCCTAACAAGCAGTTTCTTACTTAACATACCATAGATAGAATATAAACAGATTTCGCTCATAATATCAAACCCAAATATTTATTTTGGATACTGAAAGTTATGAGTTCAATTTTTATGAAATCTTCACATGCCGAGACAGAAAGAATGTGACAGTACTCACAAGATACAAATCAGAGAATCAAAATCTTAATTAACTCAGAAAACAATAAAACTGTCGTCAAGATTGTTCATTTTTAGCAAAATTAAATAAACTCTAATGTCTGCACTTGAGTCAAAACTTTAAGTAAAAAATATGTATCTCAAATATGTATTTACATTGTGAATACGAGCTTATGTGTTATTATCAAGTACATACAACCATAGGCGTAGACCGAAAATCGGTACAGGGGCAACACACTTAAAAACTATTTTTGAAGTACCGCTCACTATATACCTATATAGTGAGATAAAATATTTATATATATTATATTGTGAGACTATATAGTATATAGCGAGACTATATACTATATATAGTATATAGTGAGATATATACTATATATATATATACTATATAGTGAGATATAGTGATAAAAAGTAATCAAAACGAGAATCTGATTTTAAATGCTAAACGCTACTACCTGACCATATCGATCTATCATATTTATAAGATCACGACCCCATTTTTATTACAAATTATTTATATTATATCCCCTCTACAGTACACCCAAGTTTTCAAGTGCTCATACCGCTTATACCACTTGTAAAAAAAGCTAATGTTGCCTCATAATAGCGATAAAATTTCTGAAATGCAGATATTTGAAAATAAAAGCAATTATTATTCTCTAGCTAATAGCGGCAAATATATCTCTGATGAATCATACCATTTCAAACTAATAAAAAATGCAATGACATTTTAAAATTTATGTATATATATGAGTACCGAATTAAGTAAAGAGGGTTGCCGGGCGTTAGAGCTTCTCCGGGCAGTTTTTACATGAAAGAACAAATCTTAACAGTGCGATAATAATTTTTCTGCTGAAGTAACTAACTCATAAAGAAAAATAAATAAATACGTTAGTCACCAACTTCTGATAATAAGAAAATTGTTATAAAAATAAGTCTTTTGAATTTACAAAAACAATCCCTACATATAAATAACTATTCCTGCATTTACTTACATATTTAACAACTCTAATAAAAATGGAACTGTGGTCATAACTTAATAATATCTATTTCTTTAACTCCTAATTAGAGCATAGGGACTCTTTGAGTTTGTAGTAAGTAAATTAGTTGATGGTTTCCGAATAGTTTTTTATTTTCTACTTAGTCTGCATAATGCCCAACATTCCCGATCTGCAATTTTACATAGATCATAACTTAATAACATAAAGATATACCATATTAGCCGCATAATAGTAGTTGATATTTTAACTGGATAGTGTATGGTGTAACGCATGCGCATAAGCTAAATATCACTAGCTGTGACGTGTTCAGGAAATGAATGGAACAGGGCATTAAGTCAGCCTCGAAGCATCGTCTATGTTTCTGTGCGCTTCTCTCAAACACTCAAATTAAATTTTATGGAAGCTAAACTAAATGTTGTAGTGAATCATCTTTTAAAATTCCCTAATGGCACCTACATTTAAATCTATGAGGACTATCATTAACTGTCTTTAGGGATCCTTATCTGAGATCGCCTTGGACTTCGCATGGTCTCATTCAACCAGCTCTATTTAAGTTTAGTTAATGAAAAATGAAATGAATATGTGATCTTAACTCATAACTTAGAAGATTATGATGTTCCAACTTTATAAGTTTTCATTAATTGTCTTTAAGGTCTATAATCTGGCATCGGTACGAATCTATAAGGGCTATGTGTGGCTTCGCCGACCAGCTATACATAACTGTATGGTTATATATATTTTTATGTTATATAAAAGCAATAAATTAATTATTATATATATATATATATATTTATAAATATAGTCGTATTATATCAACAGATTTTTATTAACACATTACACCAATAATTTAATGTTTACAACTAAAATAAACTTAACTATGTAAAATATCTAATAATATATGATATATGAATGTACTTCCTGAGAATGTAATTTATGCTGTTTTGAATACTAATAGAAAATTAGAGAAATGTTACAACTTACCTTCAGTATGAAAATGTATCTGAATGTATTGCTTCGTTATGCGTTTCGAAAGACAATCATAATTTTTATGTTTCCGTTGTAAAGCAAACCTAAATTGTTTTATAATCAAAGAATGTGAAATTTTTTATTTTTCAAAAATGTTTATACGTTATTTAAAACTTATTTTAGCTGCAGATACTCATAGAAACTGGGTTAAATGAAAAACAAAGTGTGTCATTGCACCGTTGGTTGATTTCGATTCACTTTTTATTGCATAAGAAGTACTTAAAGATAGATGTCGTCGTATAAAAAATTGCTCAAAAGGAAAACTTTTTATACAAACAGTTAGGTTTGTCATTGTATCTGAGAAGCTGTCAATGTACTAAATTGGCAGTTGTCCTTATAAGGTACGGCTGTAAAGTAAATATCTGACGGAAGCTAAAACATTGAAATCAAGTTTAAATGAGGACAAAAAGTTTTAAAATAAAAATCAAAAAAATTTACTTTGGAACCAATATTATTCCCATTTCATATTTGCAAATCTTTAGAGTTCTTTCAAAACCTTTAATCTGAAAAACACAGTCTTTATATTGCATTTTTATTGTCTTATAAAGGCGTAACTCAATTATAATTAAATATTTATTCATATTTATAATTTCTATTTAAATCGGCAAAAACAAAGCATTTAGAATTCAATTGGTCGTATAACAATGCAGTACATGGCAGAGCTCATTAAAAATTCTTGCTTTGAAATATGCGTAACGCATTTCAATTAAATTTTTAATTACTTATTCACCAATGTTTTCGAATAGACACATTCTCCGAAGATTGCCACAAGAATTCTAGAAGCTTAACGATTTGTTTACATTTTATTTGGCCGACAGAAACCAAAATAAACAAACAGCAATCAACAATCAACAATAAACAATCACAATCACAATCAACAAGTTGTTGTTGGCGCACGTATCTTTGGTTTCATCCATTTATGCTCGCAGTCAGTATGAAATATTCATATGCGTAGATACACGACACAATGTTAAGATATCTGGCTGTTGACGTTTGTAAAACGGATTTTTTTTCATATTACCTGAATTTTAATTATTTATTTTTATAAATTTTTTTCTAAATAAACGTTTCAATATATCTGTAATAATGTCGTACTACGAGTACTTATGTATTAAAAATATTATAAAGGTGTGTAACTTAGAATTGCTTAAAATAAAACACTACTGCTCGGATAAGTGACATTATTTTTTTTTCATATGTTTTTTAAAAATATATAATTGAAATATTTTTATATAAAATAAAAGTACTTTTGTCATATTACAATATTTAACATTGGGCATCTATGAATATTGCAACAGATTCTTATATATAGTGTGACATTCCAGGTAACTTCAGGCTAAAGAGCTGGTTTATTCCTAAAGTTATAGTAAGGTATCCTACAGAACACAGTTGAGGTTGCTGGTGGGAAATTTAACGGATCACCATGGACTGTGTTATCATGTTAACAGAATGGGTCTGTCCGAAAAGACATATTATCGACTATGCTTAGAAACAAACGAGACTTCCAATTACATTCTCTGTAACTGTCCAGCCTTGATCTGGGCCAGGAAGAGGTCAATAGATCAAGAACTACTCTCCCCTTCTGACATTAGGAGGTACTCAACGGCCGACATTCTGGCTTTCATTCGGAAGGGGGAATATCTTCTGTTCGGTTAGGGTTTATTGCAACATAAAAGATCAAACATGGTCTCAGTACTCCGCTCCGTTGGGTGATGGTACTCTGTTTATTCCTATTCCAATGCTTATATGTAAGCGCTTCTCATATAAGCAGTTTTGAAAGAATCCGCCATACTGCCATTACCGTCCTGTTGTCCTTAAGTCTGTTTAAAAACAGCTACTGAATTCTCAGCAAGAAGAGCATGAGTCCCGCGTAGAAATTCCCTATTGGTCAACATTAGCACTGATATCTACGAACACGATTTTTAGATTGGGTCCACGCAACTGTCAAAGACATCCACAAGTCTCGCGTACAAGCTTCTTGTTGGTCGACCTTTGCGCTAATATCTGTGGGCGTATTATTGAAGTTGAGGCAAAGCTGCGGACGTAAATACCCAAAACTCTCGCGTGAAAATTGCTTACTGGTGAACCCTCACGTTAATATGTTACGAGTTTCTTCAGGAATACTCTTGAGATTGGAGCAATCATCTGACGGATATGAAATGAACCTTCACTGCTTAATGAAATATGGGCATCAGATATAGTTTTCTATTAAATTGTATAATTGCAGGACTGTTTTAGAAAAGGTCATGCTAACCATAAAATTCCACATAAAACTGTAGTAGATGTCAAAGTTAGCTCTGTTCGAAATGCGCTATTATGTCTAACGCATTGGTGAGGTTAACCTTGCAATTTTGCTTGATCCTTAGTGGAAGATAAAAAATATCAAGGTATATGATCTAAACTGTTCCTATAAAAAAGAAAGAGATATTTCTATTTCTAATTCTTTTTCTTATTTATACGAACGAGTTTCGTTTAATGAGTTAATAAAAATTTCGTAGCTTGAAATACAAATTCTGTTCGCGATGACTTCAACGACACTTTTTCTTCAATGTTTTTTGACAGTTTCAATTGCCAAAAATTTGTATAAATCAGAATAAATTTTGCAAAATTTTTGTTGATTTTGCAAATTTAATTTTTCTTTTTCATATACTTTTTTTACTTTAATGAACTTGAACTGAATTTGATGATTTTATTCAATTCAACTGAAGCCTGGGTGTATTGACTTTCAAAATTAAACGCGTAAAACAATGCTCTTTTCTGTTCCACAATTTATGTTAAATATTCTCATATTAAAGAATTATGTTCTGCTTAGTCATGAAATTTTATATTATTTTAAAAATTAATTTATATAAATTTATTATAATAAAACAAAATTAACTGTGCACATAAAAAAATTACATATAATATCACATGATACGGAACTTAGGGCATTAACTGGCATTTTCTGCAGTGATTATCAATAATTCTGACAGTATTTTTTTAACTTATTTATTTAAAATTTGTTTAAATAATTTAAACTAAAATTTTTTTTGCGTATATAAATTTTTTTATTTTTTACCTTTTTTAGAACATTATGTCATTGTAGAAAAGTAAATATTTATTTGTGTTATTAAACTTTTTTTTTGTTAAAGATACACAAGGCTTGGTGTTGGAAAGAATTTTTCCCTAGAAATACAGGGTAATTATTTCTGATTAAGTTTATAGGAGATTTATTTATTTGTTGTAAGAACTATATTATATTTAACTTTAAAAAAAACATTTACTTTTGTAACACACATCATTTGTATATGAAAATTAATTACATTTTAAACGGAAATGACGTATGGCGGGTTTTTAAAAAAATATGAAAATATGCTGAACTACAATTTTTTTACTAGACAAACAAAAATTTTCGTTGTTTTATTAATGTTTTAATAATAATTTAAGCAATAAAAATAATCTCATCACTACTTTTCTACGAACACCCACCTTAAAAGCTCATACCCAAAAATATGGGTCGCATTAAGTATGCACATCGCACATTTGCCTAATATAATTTTATTAATTAACATTTTGTGAACAATGCATATCAAAAATTATAAAACAAGAACACGTAACATAAATTGAAATTATTATTAACAAATATTTTTTGAAACGAACTCGTACCTTTCGGTAAAGTTAGAAAATTTTTAATGAATGCATTGAGAGTTGCTCACATGAAGTCATAATAAGTCTGCACGTATTTGCTTGCAGTCGACGATGCATATCGCGATCAAAATTTGATATTCATCAATCAAAGCCAACGAACCACTTAGGGAGAAGCGTCTTAATATTATAAATGTTTCAATGTAGAGAAAGATTTAACTAGAACCTCATGCCCTGCCCTTTCTGAAATGATTAAATGTTAACTATTAGCATTATTAATCTCTCTCATCAAAAGCTAGTTGAGAGTAGTAGATATTAATATTAAACACAGTCGAGTAATTTAGGGGCATTCCCCTACTTAAAAGTTCCAATTTTCTTTTAGATACAGTTTTGAATTTTATAAGTGCATTTAATTAATAATCAAAATTTCTTAAAACAAATCTTTGTAAAGCAATATGTGTTAACATTCCTATATGTCTGTTAAAATATATAAATATATATATAATATTATATATATATTATATTATATATTTTATATGTATTATATATATAATATAGATATATAATATGTATAAATATAAACATTCCATTTCTGCCACTTAGTGTTAATACTTTATACATATATTTATACATAAATGTGTGAACTGCATGTTTTGGTCCAAGGAAGAGGTGGTTTTTATTCCCAACGCAAAACAGAGGCATGCTTTTAGTTTATCGATGATTTTCACTCGAATACTAGTACACAGGTACAGTACAGCCATCCATAAATCCGATTGATTGCACCAATTCCATGCGAATTTCATTTTGAGTTTTTTAAACAGTAGTGCACACCATTGAAATCTATGCTGTAGAATACCCAAGAAGTTTGTAAAAAAATGTCAGCATTACATATAATATCCAGGCTATAAAATGACTTAAATGCTTCATAATCAAATTAATCGACGAAAGCACAGATAAGATGTAGTTATATAAGACATCATAAATATTCTATGCAAGAAAACCAAAACCCACTTCAAAATGTTAAGGCAATCCAAACAGCTCTTTCAACTCAGCAACAAAACAATTACATATATTTTTTAGTCTAAATAGAACCAAACTCATATTAATCATAGGTTTGTTGACTGAAAATGTTTCTCTGAGCTATAAACTTTCGAAGATGCTATAGGTGTTAGGAACACCAACACTCGTAAATTCTGCGAAATGCAGAGTGTAATTACTGCTTATTTTATTTGCTTTTACACTTTTTTTGCCAGGCAATACCAATGGACTTGTGATTTTGTAAATAAGATCTGGGAGCTGGAATCAAAAGTTTAATACATAGCTTTAATTTTAGCTTAGAAAACTTGCAATCTAAGCACATACAATTTTAAAAAATTTATACCCTTTACCCTTTCTCTGAGTACTGTTGTTTCACCATAATCATATCATCATTTCACACTTTGTCCCGTTTTTCGTCATTATTACAATAACTATTTTTTAAGATTCTCTAGTCCAGTAAACTTTTACCTTTCAAGGAATTTCGTCTCATTCTTTGAAATGGTTGTACTTTGAAATAATGGTACAATGGTACCCACCTTTGGGATCTATTTTACTATTAGTACAAATATTTTGTTACCCTTACCGGGACATATAGCACATATTAAAAAGTTTAATCTTAATCTTTAATTAACAAGTTCGTCATTATCACAATAACTATTTTTTAAGACTTGTCTAGTCCAATAAACTTTTACCTTTCAAGGGATTTCGTCTCATTTTTTGAAATGGTTGTACTTTGAAATAATGGTACCTTTGGGATTTATTTTATTATTAGTACAAATACTTTATTACCCTTACCTGGACATATAGCTCATATTAATAAGTTTAATCACTTTTTCAATTTCATATCTTAATCAGTTCAATAGCATCCCTATGGAGGAACTGAGTTTGACAATACTGACAACACTATGCGAACATATTCACTTTCATATACCAAACTCACTTTTAATTACACAAAGCCATTTAAGCTTTTCTAAATAAAGTTCAGAACTAAATCTGGAGAAGAGCTCTTAAGCTATGCTGGTGACAGAAATTTCTCATGAAACAAGGACCTGTTTAAAGCTGGACAATCATAAAGAGTATGCATAGTTGTTTCTTCATTTTCGAGGCATAATCTGCATTCTGAATATGAATAGTTTATAAATAGTTTGCGATTATTTTAAAGCTTGCTATTGATTTCATTAGATTATCTTAGTAATCTATTACTAGATTATTAGTATTAATGAGACTTGAATGGTTCAGTAAACGTCTATCTCAAAGGACTTTGTCTTATTCTTTGAAATGATTGTATTTTTCAATGTAGTAATGCTAATAATCTATTAATCTAGTATTATATTACTAAATATTTGTTTTACTAAAAAAAATAATAATTTAGTACCTCGATCAGAATCATAACTCAGAAGTCTAAACATGGCTTACCAATGATATTATCACAAAATATATGTATACGATAACTTTTATATATAATTAGAAAGCAAATTAATTTTATTTAACTCTATCGAAAATTAAAGTTCTTAATATGTATTGGCTCACATTAATATATTTAAAGTGCTAATCCCATTCATTATTTTAATTATAGTCTTTTAATTAAAAAGTAACAAAATTACATCGGAATATGTAGGAAGTACGTTGACCCACTTCGGCGAAACTCAATTAATTTTATGCATGAAAAGAATGTTAAATGTCAGTTTCCGGTTCAATGAATATAAATGCCAAAGAAGCCATACATTTTACGGCTTAGGATTACCAAATAAGAAAAAAAATAAATGTTCAACTTATTTGTAAATACTTTCATTATTTTAATATTAACTGAAGATATTTACATATGACAAAATATTATGACTCCGTTACTAGGCCAATGGATGCATTTAGATAGCTTTAGTTGAGTGCTTTAATTATGTAGTGATTTATAATATTTCAAGCTGTGAAATGTCTTTATTGAAATATTTAATAAAGCGAATATTCCCTCTAATCATCTCAAATTTAATTAATTCAGACACATGATCTACTTTTTATCTGTGCAATTTTTGTTTACTTAATTGGACACATTAAAATCTTTAACCTAATAACATTATTAATATTGCATATATGCATGACACATTTTAAACTATGAGTTATCAAGTAACTTAATACAATTATATCATCTGAAAGAAGAATATCTGTATCTGTATCTGTACTTAATATTTTTTTTATTATTATTATTAGAAGGCACAATGATTTCCGGCGACCTATAATATCTATTATGCTATTCCCAGAGAGACTCTTCTAAGTTAATCTGCACAAATTAAGGCTGTTGAAAATAATGTGAATAATGTCTCTTGGCTAAAGATGCCAAATCTCGTTTAATTCATTGAATATCGAATTAAGGTATTGAACTTCTTTCCTAATAAACTCAAACAGATATGATGCATGGAAGTTTTACTGCGCATATCATATAATCGGCAAGTGTTAGTATCTTTGCAAAACCTTGGTTAAATACACTATATTTGTACACTATATCAGTTTGTTATTCTTCTATAGGTAGTATTATATTCCTATATAATATTACACATAATCTTCTATTTTAATTTTTATTTTGGTGCTGTTAGATAGCACTTTTCTTTTGTTCCTTTTTTAGTGTTTTTTAGTTATTTACTTCAATGAATGGGTATATATTTAAAATTTATGAGTGCCATTAAATGTTCACTTATTAATTTGATATATGATTAAATTACTAAAGCATTTTTTAAACAGATTTTGACTTATGCCTTTCAGTGATTAATCTGCTATGATCGGGTGATATCCG
Source organism: Teleopsis dalmanni (assembly GCF_002237135.1). NCBI lineage: Eukaryota > Metazoa > Arthropoda > Insecta > Diptera > Diopsidae > Teleopsis > Teleopsis dalmanni. The sequence continues at coordinate 27,058,132 of NC_051847.1, read as the reverse complement.
AATCTTTCTGATACCATCCAAAATATAACTGATATAAAATTTATCATCTTTTTTAATTATGTAGAAATTATGTGATATAAAGAAGATTCTATTAAAGTATCTTTTTCCACATCATATATCAATTCATATGTTATCCACTGTACGCAATCAACATGAGAAGAACTCGCAATTGCGTTTAATTACACTTGAACCGAAAGGCATGAGGTCAGTAGAACGTACTGGGCGCAATGACCATTCGTAATCAATGCTTTTATGTTAAATAATGCAAGACTAAATGTGTGGGCACAATGCAGATAATTTGACTAAAAAAAATGACTAAAAAATATATAAAAAATGAAATAAATAAAAAAAAGAATTAATTGAAAAAGAAATTAATTTAACTACAAACTGGTTGAAAGTAAAAGTTTTGATAAAGCAACGTACCATATGAGCAAATGTGCACGCAACAATCACTTAAAAGGTGTCGTAAATAAAAAGAAATCAGCAATCTGTGCACGTCTTGAGATAAATATACACGATACCAGATATAAAATATCACATGGAGACTAAATGACGCGAATATCGTTTTTGCAGATAAATGATATTTAATTGAGTTCACACCAGACACATAAGCGCCAATAAAGGAAATTATGATGAGCGTGGGTGTCATAAAACGAGGCACTGTTGCAAGTTGAGTGGGGCATGAATCATAAAGACACTTAATAAACATTTTTTTTACATTGCAATCTCCTCTGCAATCCCCCTCCACCTACTTTACATTGCTTAGAACTCTTTTGTTTGCATTCAGATAACGCTGATCGCTGACTTGAAATAAGATATTCAGTTTGTATGGCAGTATAAAGAGTATAAAAAGAGAATAACGCACCCAAAAACAAACTTAATTAAAAAGAATTATGAATTTAAAAAATTTTTAATTAAATCCTCTTAAATTTATGACGATTTTTATAAGCTCATACATTTTGCACTTATTACACCTTTCACACTAGTATCCAATAAGAATACCTTAAATTTGTTATGATGTTTGTAACGCGGTATATGAGATGTTACCTATCAAATATTTATTATACCAATTTTTTTATTTTTCTATAATCTTGTAAACTCTTAACACAGCTTTCGAAGTAATCGATTACAGTTTTACAAGTAGACCTCTTAAAAAACCATCAAATCAAATCACTAAATAGATGTGATTGATTGAATATATCATAAAGAAGGTTGGTAAGAAGAATGGCGGTACTGGCTCCTCGTGTAGAAGTGCACTGTTTCCATGACTGATCTTATATGCTTAGGAACTCTAGCTAAACAGAAGACACTCCTCTCTTCCAATCAAATCAAAAATATTAGCTTTTGAAGACATATTAATATCTGACATTAATTTGTCTTCCGACATGTCTTCCGGAACATCCGGCCACAATATCTTCTTCAAGTCCAAAGCATAGTCAGACAATCACAGTTAATGTGACTAAAAGTCTTATTCCACATGCTGTTTTTTTACACAAATGTTTGCGACTAGTATTCTCATCTATCATTAAACACAATCAACATTTTTTTTCTTTAGACTGACTTAACAAAACTGCCAACAACATTAGCTCTGTTTTACTGAGAGAGGATGGCCTATTGTAGTTGTACAGATAAACCAGTGTCATAATCTATCGGTGGTATTCGGTAGTATCCTGCAGCGACTTCCTTCAGTTTCAAATCATTTCTTATGAAAGGATTTGTTAAAGGCCAATTTATTAAACAATAAGGCTCAGATTTATAGAATTGTAGAGTTGATCCAGTTCCTTTCAGTTTATCTGCGGACTTATTGTCATTATTTCCTGTATTCCCAGGTACGAAATGAAGCACGATTCTGTTTTTGCTTGCGAGTTGCTGCAATTTATCAGAACGACCTACAAAAATTCTTGCAATCCAAGAATTTCAAAACCCTAAAAAGCTAATGCTTCGATTGTTGCTTGACTATCTGAGTAGATACAGATATGAGTACCATCAAAGCCCTTAGTAAGTTTGACTTGGGCACAAACCATGGGCAAATCTCCGCTTGAAAGACGTTACGACATATACCCAGTGAAAGCCATATACTAATGTTAACTCCTTCTTTAGTCACGGAACCATGAGTGCATAAATAAGGAGTTACTAATTCTTTCTATTTGGAGGGTATTAAAGATTCGGTAAAGCCAAAATTAAATTTTTTTCTTGTTTATAATTATTGTATTTAAAATAAGTCGATGTACCTTTGTGTTAAAGCTTTTTCATTTGGTTTCTCAGACTTTGTGTTGGACAATTTCGCCAAAAGTATTGACTTTCATGTGAAACGTCCCCAGCTTTTTAAACCTTAGCTGCTACCATAACTTGCGTGTTTGCTGATATTTTCTGGTTCATGTGAATAGGCGTGCCCAGATTGAATTTTGCACAATTGCACAATAAAAAATTTCACACTGATTTACATAAACTTTAACAATTCAGTTAAATTTTTTAATGAATTTTTATAGAGCAATTTAACTGAAAGTGATTCCGGCTTTTGAAGTTTTAACAAGTATACTTTTTACTTGTAGCATGATTAAAAGCTGAGCATACAAACATAATATTAGTCGAAAGGTGATCCATGTAACATTGTACTTTTTCTTCTAGTTATGAGTAATACATAATATATAATATTTATTAAATTATAAAGTAACATTTGCAATCTCAGTACATACTGAATATGGTAATATTCTCAAAAATTCGTTAGATATATAATCAAATATAGTATATAACTTTTTCCAAATTTCTAGTAAAGATATTGCAGACTAGTCAAGTATCTTAGAGAATGATGGTAAAATAAGAGGCTACCTGAACAATTATTGATCACTTCATAGATTGAATAATTACATTCGCAAAGACCATAAGTACCTAGAAATTTTTTTTAAGTGCACTACGCAGAGCAACCCTATCATAATCTACAAAGGTCAAATAATGCATCTAAAGAAACAACAGTCAACTGAAAAACTTATGATATAAAACTGCCTTTGACTGTATTTCCATTTGATTGAACATTTCAATGATGAGCTGTTCCCATCCTAACACCATAGAATATATAAGGATGTCTATCATCGCGTTCTAGAATATCATCTAGAATAAACAGATATTCTCATCAGCATATAAGGAAACTGTATATCATTTCGTTGTGAGACTTTTGAATTTGATACATATTTAACAATTATAAGCTAATATATTTATATTGCCATTTATTAATTAAAAAAATATTCACACAGTTCTTTTGTCATCTATACACATCACACTCTCGTGAATCTATCTCACTATACCAACGCCTTGCTTCCTCCTTTTTGTCATTCATCCATCTCATCTTTACATGATAGCATTTTTGGGTCTTCTTATTTTTTTTCGCTTATTTTTTATTGAAGCGTGACTGTAGTGTTTGTGTCAAAACAGAGATCTTCGAGAACATGCTTGTTGAACTTGTTGTTAGTTTTAATCGTCAGTAAATTCTGGATATTCTATAGATTCTGCTGAATTAAATCAATATTTTTGAATCTTCCTATTGTCCTCCACATCCCTATTTTTTATTGATGCGACTACGTAATCTTTGTGCCATAACAAAGGTCATCGAGAACATGTTTGTTGAAACGGATTTTCGTTTTTATAATCAATAATTCAAATCAGCATTTTTGGGTATTCTTATCTTCCTCAACATCCCCAACCACGTAATCTTTGTGCCAAAACAGAGGTCGTCGAGAACATGTTTTTTGAACCGGATTTTCGTTTTGATCCTCTGTAATTTCTGGATGTTCTGTAGACTCTGTTGATTTAAATAGTGTCGTGTTTACTACTATTTACCGCTCCTCTTAGCTTAATGTATCAATTGTAAAACTATTGATTCAGTTGTATTGTAGTCAAGTTGCTTTATATCCTTTTGTTGTTTATGTATTTGATTGGTGTGACATTCCTGAAGTTTATCTTCCTGCCTTAAATCATGAAGTTTGAATCTGATGCATAACTTGCTAAATTGTTGCTAACTTTTGTGATGTCTACCGGATCATATTATGAGTAACTGTGTTCAGTATTGCTCTAACTATTGTATTCTATTCTCAGGTACTGCAATTTTTGTGATGATATTAATCTATGTTCCCAAAATATTCAGTTTTGTATTTTCTTCAAAATATTTTAGTGATAAACCGTTCGATATTGGGTGTCTACTAGTTCCGCTTCATTGACTATTTGTTCTAATCACGACACCATTAAATCTTAATTATGGTTTGCCACTCAGTTACTTTCCACATTCAAATATCTTTTATTATCAAATGTATCTTATTTGCCATAAAATGAATTTCATTAAAATTTTTCAACATTAATGTCCATTTACACATCTTACAAATTTGTTTGGAATTTTAAGTAATGTGCGCGTGCATCTTCCAAAATGTTTAACTTGCACCAAGTGCTTCTGTTGGATAACAGCTATAAAAACACCACGACTAAGGCCAGTAATTTGCAGTTACCACAAGAAAAAATTTTTCCCAAATACACGAGTACACGAGACTTTCGGTGGTGTTGCAGTTGTAAATGATTTTCACTACGATGAGCTGAAAAGTGCTTGCAACATGCACTTAAGTGCAAAAACGAGTAATCGCCGCTCAGAAATGTTCGTGAAGAAAATGACGGTAGCAATGCCGCAAATGTTTTGTCTGTTGGTTTGTTGGTTTGTTGGTTTGTTATTCTGTGTATCTGTGCATCTATTCGTTGGTTTGTTTAAGTGTTTATTTGTTTATTTGTTTATTTCTCTTTAAACGTGTTAACTTGCAATACAAATGAATTGTTATGACGGCTGCCGCTATACCGGTAATGTACCCAGTAATGAACTGCACTGAACGGATGGTTGCATGAAGACAGCTCATTGTGCTCGATGTATCTGGTAGTGAAGTGCTAGTGTTACTACAACGGAAAGCGAAAGATACGAAGGCTAAAGACGACTTATCGTAAAAGTGTTGTAATTTAAAAAAATCAACAAAATGAAATTGAAATCTGATGACTTAATATGGGTTAAACGTATTTTGATTACACTTGATTATATTTTATTGCGGTTTTTAACGCTGTAACTTTTAATTACAATTTCGATTTTACAATTTTTCTTTATCTTTTCTTTTTCCTTTTGCTCAGTCAAACAAATTGCGGGTAAATGAACAGATTAAATACTCTTCGACTGCATATCTTTTGTTTAAGGTTAGCAATGAATTTAAAGCTCACAGATTTTTGTGCGCATCAGCCTGTAAGAAACATGTTTTTTTTTTTGGCACAATCATTCATGGTCAATTCTAGAGATTACCATGAACCTACTTTCAACGGGTTTGAAATGAGTAAGTTGAGATTCGCAAAGCTGCTTTTAGAATGACAAAAATCTTAATCGACCTTGCCACCAATTATATGAAAAAGTGTTTGAATAACGACACTCCATGTTAGCACAGCATGTGCAGTCAGTAGAAAGTTCGATTTTTTAGTTAACAATTAAGTATTTAAGATTTCTAAACTTTACAAAAAATAATAGTTTTTTATTTTCATATTTAATATTCGTTAAATTATTGTAAAAATCACGTAGAAAAAACAAGTTGCAAAGGATTTAATTGCAATGCAATGCAGTTTCTTCGATTTATCTGTGGTCAACAGTCCAATACTTTACAAGTTCTCAAATTGCTGTGAGTGTAAAGAAGTATAACTACAATTTTTCACTTAAGTAAATTGTTTTGTTGCAAATGCAACCAGCAAATGATTTGGTTTTGCTTCTGTTGCACTTGCAATTCCCGTTACAGTCCAATTTAAGCCAAACTCATTTCAAGTATTGCTCATTTGAATCCTACCCATTCTGCCCATTCGAGAAGACCACCTGCAACTGCAAAAGCTGCTTGTTTGTGGCACTGCTAGACAGTATGTGGCATGGAACACAAATTGTATATTACGGCAATTGTGGTCAATTGTTGCAACATGTTGTTCACCATAATTCACTCATTATCATTAGACAACTTATTGCTTTTTGTGGAAACACATTTCATATCAATTTATCTGCTCATAAGAATATTTATTCATTGACATAGTAAAATGTTATTGATCTTATACTAATATTTGTGACCTCAAAAAAAATTAATCACAAATTCTGATTCATTGATTTATAAATATAATAAAATTAACCCTCTTCTATTCGGTTAGGGTTTGTTACAGCACAAAAGATCAAGCATGGTCGCAGTGCTTCTCCCCGTTGTGAGTTGGTACCCCGTTTATTCCTATTCATGTCCCTAACTCTTAGATTTTCTTTACGTAATATATAAAAAACCCATTATCTGAGCTTAAGTCAGCTTTGGTGTAAAAGACACCCATTCCTTTTAACGGAACGTTACCTAACCGAACCTTACCTAACTAAATCTCACCTAACCGAACTTTCCCTAACAGAACCTCACCTAACCAAACCTTCCCTAACCGAACCTTACCTAACCGAACCTTACCTAACCGAACCTTACCTGATCAAACCATACCTAACCGAACCTTACCTAACCCAACCTTATCTAACCGAGGCATATCCTAATAAGTCAGAATCAAATTAAAAAAATCATAACTCACACAACAAAGCCATATCTATAACTATAAGTTATAATAATTAAAAAAAAAAAAATTTAAAACAAAAATATTCCATTCCCGAAGAATGTAGTATCAAAAATGCGACGCTACTGTTATTTGAGCTGTTGAAGTGAGTACGCAAGCTTTAAATACTATCTTCCTACCTAACATACGAGAATAAGTTGCTTTTAAGGCTGCAGTTGAAATATACATAATTCATCACAGATCTGTCATTCATCTTATGCGTAATA
>NC_051847.1:27016663-27051184 GCF_002237135.1 Teleopsis dalmanni | reverse complement strand
TATGACTTTCTGTGGAACATGCCTTTTGATCATGACCAAAAAACTGAAATTGTCGTGATCATTCGTCATATCACTGGCTATATAACATGGCACTAGTGACTAGTGACCGTGGGTAATTTTTAAAAGTAATTTCTCGCATTCTCAAAAGTTAAGCGGAGGTTTTTACGAGTGGTAGCTAATTAAAAATAAATATAACTAATCAATTCTAAAACGATAAAAGGTGAATATATATAAATTATGATCAGTTAGATATTTCATTTAGAACATATACAGAGAGTCATTTAAGGCCAGGTTTGGAAAACTAAACCAATGTTCATATGAAATCATTTAATTATATATTGTTTATATTTCATTTTTCTTTTATTTTTTCTTGTATATTATCAATATTTATGTCATATAGAGTAATATCTAACTCAAGCCCAGAATTAATTAAGCCTTCACTTGTAACATATGAACACCCAATACCCAATGCTTGTCCCAACTACAGCTGATCTCGATATAACGTTGTATATCAGTTAAAGCATCGCTTTGCACACACCATTTCCGATTTTGCTGTGGTTCCACTTTATAATTTCCAGAAGGTACCTTTATACAGACCAGTTTCAATATACCCGCTACACGTTAACTCTGGGTGTTATATTTCGATTCATAATAGTCACCTTTAGATTATGCAATTCAATACAATTGCGCGTCTATACCAGATATTAAGAGAAGAAAATGGAATTGGATATACCAAATTTTAAAAAAGCATTAAAATGATATTATGGAAATGGTGGAAATGAAATCCGTAAAGTTTAACCCGGTATGTGCGGAATACCAGATTGAAGCACCTGGACAAAAATTAAGCACTTCGCGCAAAATCATTAGAACTGAAAAGAGCATGTCCGCTAAGAGAGATCTACAAAATTTATTTTACATGACATATTAAATATATGTTACATACAAGTAAAAAAACCTCTAAGAAATGAAATAAAAATTGTCGAGTCAAAACATAAAAATCAATGACATCTATATTACATATAGATACATCATATTGCAATATTAAAGAGCACCTCTAGTAAGACATCCTCAAAAAGGGATAAGTAATTCTTGTTGAGACAACTAATTCTGTCGCCCACATACTAAGCTCAATGGTTTAATTCATTTCTTCATTTATATTTTGTAAAGATATGTCAATATGTTAAAATTATGTGGGTCCTTTTGGTCCTTATGCGCTAAATAAGTAAAGTTTGTTTTCCAAAAAGTTCTGTTTTAAATTTAAAATTTTATTAATTTAATATACAATTAGTTAAATAAAACTCAAATCTCGTTTTAAAATCTCAAAAACATTTTTTGATTCGGCTCGCCTTTCAGTTAACAAATTTCATTAGTTCTTGGAAAGAATCTGAATCCGGATTCAGCACTATATTCTTATTTTTGAAATAATAAAATACATACGGATATGATGCCAATGTTGCTAATTTTGTATACATCTCCTTATTATTACTCTTAAGACTGAACAAATATGGTGGCTGAAGTTTATACTTTTGACAAAATTCGGCTGGTTGTAGTATATAGTCTTGTTGACGTTCAACTAAGTCTGATTTTGTGCCAACAATCATAACTGGAATTTTGCTTTCAGCGTAATACTTAATGTATATGCGAGCAATATATTCAAATGAACGTGGATTTGATGAATCATATACTAGACAGGCAACATCACAGTTCACCCATTGAGGTTGTAAAGGATCTAGTGAATTATTAACAAGGATTTCGCGCATAACCAAATGTTTTTCTTGACCGTAAAGCTGAAATTGTATTATTTTATGAAGTATTAGAAAAAGTTTTAGAACATACGTAGTGCATATAACATACCTGTATGAAGTTCACATAATGCACAATATTCGTTCTGTATTCTTTATTAAATAAATTACTAGTGTTTTCTGTCACAAATGCACGACATAAGCTTGTCTTACCAGCACCCCTTGACCCTATAACATGACACGTATAGACAGTTCGAAAGCTTTGCCGTCTTAGGATATTAAGGTTCTCATGTATTACTAGTATTCCTGACACAAGCTTACAATTTTCATGTACAATAAAACCTAAATACGCTAAGTACTCCAATGTTTTTCTAAAATCTATAAAAGTGAGAAGTGCCCAACGTGACATCCAGCCACGCAGCGTTACTAAACCCTGCTCGTTAGTTGGGCATGATTTTTTAATATCACTTAAAAATGACCAAGGAGGGGTAGGGCATATGCTAAATAGTTTTCTATGCTCTTCTTCCGATAACGCGCCATCCTTATCGCGATCATATCTTCCAAATAAACCTGTCAGAAATTGTTCTCCTTTCTCTGAAAGTTCTGTGTTACTACCCGGTGGTATCTTCAAAACGGGATGTGAATATTCCTTACGAATTTCAAGTTGCTCATTGTAACCAAATCGACGTAACACAGCCCATGTAGTCTCAACTCGACCACTTTCTATGAATAGACAATGCATAAATAAGAATCCATCGCATGTAATCGAATCATTGGAGATCCCATTGCTTATTTTCTGTTTAATTAGCGTTTTAACCTTATTTAAAGCAATTTGTTGTAAAGGTGAGCCGAAACAGTATTCTTGGAAGAAGTTAATTTCATAATCATCTAAGAGATTGTCACCATCAATGTCACAAATTTCGAATATTCGTCTCAAAGCCCTTCCACATGCTGGTGTCAACTAAAAAATCATATAAATAAATATTGAATAATTAAATACTGGATAATGCAACTTATATACAACCTGTTGGTCTATCGTATATAGTGGTGTTGTTGGATTCAAAACTGCCTTTTGGGCGAAATAAAACAATTGTGCGACATTTTGTAACGTCTTTGCTGAACATTCGACAATACCCTCGATTTCCGGAAAATTCTCCATTATTTGCGCAACTTCCTATGATAACAGTTAACAATTTTTCTATATAATTTTATTTCACAAAATTCTTAACATACTTCAATTGTTGAATATTCCACTGTATCTGCTTTGTTGCCCGCTAAAATGATTGGCTTATATGTTTCTTCTGTTTCCACGGCACTTCGTAATAAATTCAACCAGTTCTGTATTCTTGATACAGAGTCCGATGCATTCATTGCATACACAATACAAATAACTTGAGCTTCCTTAATCTCTGAATAAAGTTCATCCCCACTCATCGTGTCACCTGTTAACATTTATTAATACAAAAAATATATATCGATGATAGGTACTGGTTTTAACTGTGAACAACTTTTACACTTACTGGAATAGTCAAAAATATGCGTGGGACCTATTTTTCGGATTCCACATGCTGGAATAATTATTTCAGGTGCACTACATGGCATATCTTCAGTAAATTCTTCGTTAACTAGTGATAATACCAATGATGTTTTTCCCACTTCCGAGTCTCCAACCACCAAAATTCGAATAGAATCATTTTTTGACATTATTTCGAAAGTGAAAATGAAAACTAAGCCGAAAAGTCTGTTCCTGTAAATTTTGAGTTTTTTTTGTTTTTGTTTAAAAACAAAAATATAAATTATTTTATAATTTAGCAAATATATTTTTTATTATTTTATAATACTACTAATTTTATTAATATACAAGTATATTTAAAAAAAATGACTTTTAATTCGTTGATATATTGTTAATTTTAAAAATAAACATAATTAAATTGAGTATTAAACTCTATATGAAGAGACACCAGAACATCTGTTGTATTTATGTTTAGGCTTGTTTAGAATCAGGGGTTAACTATTGGCTGTCCCACTCTTTAACACACTCGGCGATATTTCCAGCGTTAGCGTTGGCCAGATTCTCGCATTTATCAATGTTTCCGGCTAACATGAGCATTCACCCTGCCACCATTACAACATCTATTGTGTTTATATTTAGGCTTATCTAGAATCAGGCTTAAACTATTAGCTACCCAACTCTTCAACACACTCGGCGATATTTCCAGCATTAGCGTTGACCAGATTCTCGCATGACTAACGGCTAACATGACCATTCAGCTATCCACCATTACAAGAATCAAAAAGGGTTTTTTAGCTAATTAAGGACGAACCGTGCCACCTTCCACTTCACTTCACTTACCTTAGCCTAACACTATATGAAAGCAAAGCTACAATTTCGAATCATATTTGATCATCATGTTATAAGTAATACTTGTACCTCCACATTAGTTATTGAACACCTAACCACTTTCCGCAAAAATCTTATTAGATATGTGTTTGATTAGACACATAGGAACTGAATCTTTTGCAGTTTCTACTAAGAGGAAAATTTCAAACAACAGAAAATACGCAGCTTTTCGAATGATGGCAAGGTATTATTATTATATACAATAAAACATTTAGAATAAAATTTTAGAAAGTTCGTAATATCATGTTTCTACTGCTGCCAAAATAATTACTTATGTTATTGTAATTAAGATTTGGTCATTTACATTGGCATGAGCTGATTTATGCATGTACTTAAAATAGATGAAGGTAGTCTAATTAGTCAAATTCCAAACTTTTGAAGAATTTTGTCACAACTGTGAACCGTATTTTAATTATATGTTTAGGGCTCAAAATTCCACTGATAGTCTGCGTCTTACCACAGCTGCGCAGGCGCATTGAACGTGTTCTGTGGTTTCCTGTTGCTCTTGACAGAGTCGGCAGGAATCGTTTTCTTGCCGACTAATCTTTTTCAGGTGGTATCGCTATCTACTGTGGCGTGTTAGCAGTTCCGTGTAGAGTTTGATATCCGTTCTGTTTAAGTTTAGAACAGCTTCAGCCTTTATATGTTCAGGGATAATAAGCCGTTTTGACTGCCGCATACCTTTTTGGACTCTCCAAAAGTCAGTTTGGTTTTGTTTTTCCCTTTTGCGTATTAGTCTGGTTTTAAAACTATTTTTAACACCGCAAAGGAGTTTCGGACCTATGAAAAATGTTTTTGCTCTCTTTTTGGCCAGAACATCCGCTCTTTCTTTACCCTTCTTGATTTCCATGTCTCAAGATATACAATATGTTTGCTTAATAAAATCAACGAAATAACTATATGCACGTAATAAATTTATAATTTAGTTTATAATTTAACTTTTTTATAATTAAAAAAAAAAAAATAATAGCTCGGATGATATTTGTAAAAATCTATTTAAATAGTCTTTAGTAAATAAATAAAATAAGTTACTTTAAATTTATACAAAAAAAAAATATTTTTTTTTTTATATTTTATATGTAAAAAAAAAACAATTTGTTTTTAAAAAGTTGCGTATTTTCAAAATATATTTCTATACAATATACAGAATCTTTAGAACTGTCTGTACCAATTTGAAGTTGGAAGAATTTCATACAATTACAACTTATATTAAACATACACATATTTAAATATATATTATCATTTATGTCCTTAACTTTTAATGGGAGCTAGGATATTACACATTTTCATATAATAAAATATTAAAAAAAATTTTTATTGCTTTTGTGTGTTCTTAAGTGTTTAAATAAGTTAATTTCAATTTCATAATACGAGTATATAAAATGAACAAAATACATCAGTGTTATTTTTATAGTTTAGCCTATGTACAATTTTGGTATTGATTATATTGACAAGTTAAAAAATATACACTAATCATAGAATATATTAAAAAAATATATGCATATTAAATATATATTTTACAAGAAAGTTTTCTTAATAATCATTTCAGATTTAAGCATTATAAAAACGAAACTCAGGTTTTGGTTTTCTGGTCACTCCATTTGAAAGTTGCAATGATGACAAAAACGATCCAAAAATACTAACGTCCATGTGAGCTGCTAGCATTCAGCGCTTTTAAGACAAAAAATCCAATTATAGTAGCGGCAGCAACACCTATCCCAGCCTTCCACCACAGCGCTTGACCTGGATTTAAAGGCCCAAATTGCCTCAAATGACTAGAGATTTGAATTATAGAAATAAATTGTAATTATTAGATTTATTTATTTAAAATGAGAATAAATAAAAAAATAATTATTAAATACCGTGCAAAAACTATAAAATATGAAAAATTAAATAGAAATGAATTTGCAATTTTAATAAATAGAAGTAAAGATAATATGTGGTTATTAGAATAGAAATTTGAAAGCCTCGTATTGCAGTGTTTATAACTGCACTTCGATATATAAAATATATATCGTATATCTTTATATATTTTTAGTAACATCTATAATAATATAATACAATCGTAATAATATTTTAGATAATTATGAGCCAGAGAAAAAGCTTAATATTACTAAAATAATTAATGTTAGTCTTTATAAATCACTGAATAGAAAATTGAAAGATATTTAAATCTTGATTTTTTTTAATTAAAGTTTTAATTACTTGGTATTATTTATTTGACATTTGACAGAAAAAAAGTTATAAAAATTAACATTTTGGGCAGTCACGGAACCTTCAGCAAGATTAAGGAAAGGATATCAACTCATATCCATATTTGTATAAAAACATTAAAAAAAAAACAAAGTTTACAAATTATATTTTCCAACCTTATATAGCATAGTATGTGTTATATACTGAGATCCTTGAGTAGAGCTACTATAGCTCTATTTGTATTCTTACAGATATTTTATTTTATTAATTTATTTAGATTATCTTAAAGTTAATTGTTTTTAAATACTAATTTATATTTACCAAGGCTTATGTGATCATTTTAAAAATATATTTAAATTAAAACGATTAATTATTATTCAATTTAAACAAATTAAATATATATAAAAATTAAAACAATTAATATATTAATATTTAAATAAGAAAATTAAAATTATATAAGTGAAACTATTTTTAACTAAATAAATTTTTTGATTATTACCCGACTTAAATCATTTATTTAATTAATTTAACGAAAAAATTTAAAAATATATAAAAGCCTTAAGCCATATAAATTTTTATTTATATATATTATTTACTTATGTTTGTAATTTATTTATATATATAATTTATTTATAAAGTATATAACTTATTTATATAAATTTTTTTTCAACTGGTTAAATTTTAAATTATAATAATTTATTGTTTTTTATAGTAATTTTCATATCGAATTTTTTAACTTTTGAATCCACAAAGGATTAATTAATAGTTTATAATAATATTATAATATTGTTATATAAAAATATATAATAATATATATATATATAATAAAACACATAAGCTTATGTAGATTAATTTTTAATTATAATTGAAATTTATATAAAAGTTTTTATTGTTGATATTATTAAGTCTTTGGTTTGTTTCAAATTTGCTTGTGACTTATAGCCTATAAATAAAATATCCGGATAATTCAAACCAATAAAGATTTCCAAAGATCACTGATGACGGATATTTGGCAATATCGAACACTGCTATATGACTAGCGCAAAAAATAACGATAACTGAATGAGGATTTCTCTATTTTTTTATTCGAAATATATTCGAAAAAATGCACTTAAACAAAAAGTGTTCTTTTTAATTGAATTACGTCACTTTTATAGATTCTTTATGATGGACGTACAATTTCTATTAATGTTATTATAAATAATAATGTTATTATTAATATTATAATTAATTTATAATTGAATAATAAATAATTTAGTATTATTATTTACTTATTATTTTTAATTAATTAATTATTTTAAATTCTTTATCAAAACAATAACTAATAAATATTATCCTTTAAACTTGTATTACTTTAACTACTGTTTATATATAATATATTGTTGTTACATTTATATTATTATTTTAATTCATGAATAGTCCATGAATAATATTATAATTTAACATAATTAAGTATTTTATATTATAATATAATATTAGGCAATACCGTAATATAATAATACAAAATAAAATAAATTTTTTTATAATATATGATTATTATGTTCTAATTTTTGTGGAATAATTATATTATAATACAATATTCTTAAGCATACTATAATAAATTAAAAAAAAACTTTAACCTTTATTTATCTTTATAAGATTTAATTTATATAATATTAATTAAATATAATAAAGTTTTTATATTCTTCGTTAAATTAAGTTAAGGTTTAGAATATTTAATTACTGTATTGTTATTTTGTATTATTTTTAACATTATCATAATAAAATATTGACCATTATAAAAATTAATTAATATCAAACTTTTATTATATTTCTTCGTTAAATTAGATCGGGTTAGATTATAAACGCTATTTTAAGGATCGACTTGGACTTATCGACCCATTGTGTTGACTATTGTACAAAACACAAAGAACTTTAAACGATTTGGAAATTTTTACAAAGTTTGAGATACACTCCAAGAAAAGGTCTTGTAGCTGACTGACTAAGGTACACCCAGTTTTACGGTGTACACTTAAGTTAAATGGTCCTTAGAGTTTGATATTTAGCATAAAAGAATCAAAAAACATTTAAACGTAAGTAACTTTAGTCTTATCCTATAGAAAGAAGTACTTAGTATCTTTTAATTAGATATCAGTTATATTCTCTTTAACTTATGCCTAAATAATCCACACATTATAAGGTTGCACAAAAAAATTATTAAAAAATTATAGTAAATAAAATTATAATTATAAAAGAATAATTAATATAATTATAAAAAAATTATAACTATAAATAACTAATCATTGTAATTATAATAATAAAAACTATAAAATCAAGACCATGCCATGATATATATCACATGTAGTTCTTATAAACATACAATAATATTGAAGTAGAAATGCAATTATGTTATCGTGAAACATCTCACCTTTTTCGCTTGTTAAACATGTCAATTAAACTATATGGATAATATAAAATATATAATGTATATATGAAATAGTGTTACACTACATCGAGAACATACATTGTGACCGAAAAGTTTTCGGAGGTTCTCATTTAAAATTCGCGCGCTGTATATTTTTCGATATTTTAAGTTTATGTAGTTTGGCAGCACTGTCCTTAATTACTATGCCAAAAATTGAGCGCGATCTGTCGGACAGTTCGTTTACGGCAGCTGTTGAAACCAGTTCACCTCAGTAGTGCGTTGCGAAAAAAACAATGGAAAAAAATATTGAACAAAGAGTTTGCATCAAATTTTGTTTTTCGAACGAAATTTCGTGTGCAGAATCGTTGCGAATGCTACAAAAGGCTTATGGGGAATCAGTTTTATCGAAAACTCAAGTTTATGAGTGGTACAAAGCCTTTCAGGACTGTCGTACGACCGTCGAAGACATGCCGCGTTCTGGACGACCTTCGACCTCTACCACCGACGAAAACATTGAAAAGGCAAAGGAAATCGTGTTCAAAAATCCTCATGTGAGTGTTAGAGAGATAGCACGAGAGCTAGGCATCGGTCGTGAGATGGCTCGTTTGATTTTGGTGGACAATTTGTGTATGCGACGTGTCAACGCCCGGCTTGTTCCGATTCACCTCAATTTGTTCAACATTATCAACGATTTTAAGGCCAAACATTCAATAAATACCATCGAACAGCCACCGTATTCACCTGATCTTGCACCGTGTGACTTTTTCCTGTTTCCCAACCTCAAATTACCACTCAGAGGAACGCGTTTTGAATCCATAGAAGACGTAAAACAGAATTCGCAGAGGGAACTCAAAGCCATACCGGAAAGCGCCTATAAAAAATGTTTTGATGATTGGAAGAAACGTTGGCATTTGTGTATCGCTTCTAATGGAGCATATTTTGAAGAAGATAAAATAAATATTGATGAAGATTAAGAATTTTGCGTTTTATTTAAAATTTCCGGAAGCTTTTCGGTCACAATGTACATGTTGAAGACTAAAGCTTGAAAACAAAAACTGAATATACCAAAACAATATAACAACAAAGAAAAAAAACAGATTTAATTTGCTTTTGGATGCAATGTGTCAACTCAATTTGCATTTCGAAAATAAAAAAAAATATATATATAGAGAATAAATTGATATTTGTTATTAGTTAAATTTTGTATAGTTTTGTTTGGTATTAATCAAATTGAACTTACGCTGATTCCCACAGCTGTACCAACCTGTGCTTATAAAATAATATCCAAGCATCTTGAAAACGTCTGCGTTTCAGCGCGGATACACACCACCACAGCAAAAAATTTAATAAAAAAATTATTATGAAAATAATATGTTTTAATTTTAAAAATATTATTAAGTGCAGTTTACTCTTTTTTGCTTTGATAAATTATTTACAATTAAAGTGAACAAAAGTGTGTTCCCCAAATGTCAACAGTATGAAAATTATCATTCTAAAAGCATATAAGGATGAATGAATGTCCAATTATGATCAGTGAAAAATATTTCAATTCTTGAGAAAAACTATATATTCCCCAGTAGATAGTGAGTTTATATGTAAAATATTCAAATACTAGTCTACCTCTTATATAAAATATACTTTGATATACTTTTTATATAAGCACATAAGCAACTTATGCGCAAGTCTTTTACAAAACCATGTTGATTAAGTTAATCAATGTTCGCAATAAGTAATTTTAATATAATTAATATTAGGTATATAATTAATAGTTTGGTAGATAGACATGCTGGTATCCAAGGCAATGACTTGGCAGACAAACTCACGAGAAGAGGCAAGGCTTCAATAATGATAGACCCAAAACCTTCCTGCGATCTCTAGGCAAAAAAACTCTATCCATTCTTTTGAACGGCACAAAGAAAAACGAAAGAGAACAACTATATTGCAAAAAGCTACCAAGGCTATCGCAATCTAAAATGCTTTTAGGGACTTACAACGTAAAACATTCCAGGATTGCATAGAATAAAGAATAACCTAAGAATTATTACGGGATTACTAATCGGTCACTGTATATTGAAAAATCACCTAACAAAGTTAGAAATCCAATCCAACTCAGAATGCAGATACTGTAGAGAAGAGAGAGAAACCGCTTACCATGTGCTAGGGGAGTGACGCACGGAATAAACTCCTTGGAGGGTATTTCTTGGAACATAAGAATTCAAATCTAAAAAACAAAGGCCCTATACTGTCTTTATTTAAAAAAATCAGATTTGAAGAAACATTCTTATCCGACTAAAAGGTACAATAGATCTTTTAGGTCGCAGTGTACTGACCTTTTTTCTATAATAAGAAATGAAGTAGGTAGATAGATGAATATTAAGATAAATTTTTAATTATCTAATAAAAAAATGTGTCAACCAGAAATTAATCAAACTTTTAATAGATATAGGTTACACAACAATATAGTAGATAATACAAGGAATCTGATATACAGAAAATGTTATTTAAATATTTAAGGAAAGATTAACATTAATTAGAAATATTAATTAAAATAACTTCATTTTAAAGATACATTGTTAAAAACAAGGGCATATTTTATTTAGCAATCTTCACATATAAGCTACAGTTATAGTCTTCACCTTTAAGTATATTTATGTGTCCATAGAGAAAAAAAAAAATATTTTGCTTATAACACTTCAAGTCTTCTATCCTTTTTGCTTGGAGAAACTCAAGTTAGTGTCTAAAGCACTTTTAGTCAATAGTGTCTGTGACCATTTGGGTTATTCACTCTAACCATTGAATTATGATAATGAGTTATTTAAGTGATTTACAGAAGTCCAACATATCTTCTTGACAGAATATAGATTGAATTTTTTTAAGAGAGGTGCAGTTCTAAATTAAGGTTAGCATCCACAGAATCAGAGCTCTGTTCTTGATGTTGTTTTGCACAAGCATTTGTGTATATCTTCATTTCTGAAGATGAAAAATTGTGGTGAAAAATTTAATTCTAAATATCGTTAACTTAGAGCATGATAAAGCTTTAAGAAAAACTAGAAAATAAGGCATTGTTACTGAGATTCGTATACCCCAGTAAAATAATTATATGTGCAGTACTTAAAAACTAATTTAAACTTCAAAAAATTATGTTAGGGTGAATTTAGTTTATTATTTGTTTTTATGTTTAGTAGTCTAATTAAAATAATAAAAAAATTTTATTCAAATTAATTTTTTTTAAGAGAGAAATTAACTTTATTTTAAATCTTCATAGAAAATATTTATATGTGCAATTCACATTTTTTGCTAAAAACAATTAAATATTTTATGTGATTTAATTTTCTTTATTTTTCAATAAGGTAATGTGTTTCCATTATTTATTTTTATTAACTGTATCCTAAGTGG
The DNA here is from genome assembly GCF_002237135.1 of Teleopsis dalmanni. NCBI lineage: Eukaryota > Metazoa > Arthropoda > Insecta > Diptera > Diopsidae > Teleopsis > Teleopsis dalmanni. The sequence goes on along the minus strand of NC_051847.1, from coordinate 27,039,048 downwards.
CATTGAATCTACCAATTTTTTTAATAGTAGGAGGTCAATTTTGGACCATTCGTCCAGTATGTCCTTTTTCAGCTCTTTAAGAGTGTCGTATTGCTTCGAATAAGCATAAATATTGGCACTAAGGATACACCAAAGATCCTCTATTGAATTTATGTCAGAACTCATGGCCGGCCAATCTAGCGATGGGATGCTTCTCTCTTCAAAGAATTTCTTTTTGCACAAGAAACATGTATTGGAGCATTATCCTGTTGGAAAGTCCAATTATCTCCATGAATATTTTCAGCGAAATTTATCAGTTCGCTATCCAACAGATTTATGTATATTTCGGAATTCATTTTTGATAGTGCGAAGCATATATTAGACTTTTCCTTCGAGCTAAAGGCAGCCCACACCATTAGTGAACCACCACCATGGTTGCGTTTGTTGCAATTCTGACGTGGATGACGAATATCTCTCCAATATTTATGTTGACCATCTGGACCATCTAGATTAAACTTTTTTTAATCACTGAAAACAACTGTTTCGAACTCCATGTCTCAAAACTTAATTTTGTCATAAAAAGCTAAACAAGCATTTTTATGTCTTTCTGTAAGGCACGGTTTGGGAACTTTCGACTCATATTTTAGCTTTAAGTCTTTTTTCATAATTTGTTGCACGCATTTCCTAGTGATAGACAATTCTAATTCATTTCTTATTTGTCTGCAACTCATCCTCTCATTGGTAGCAAGAAGCTGAATATGCCGTTTTGTTCGGTCGTTAATAGTTGGTAAGCGGCCGCCTCTCTTATAACACCATGTTTTTCGAGATTTTGTAATAAGTTTATTATAGTATTCAGGTGTTTATAACCAGCAGCAGATATTTCGCCACTTTTCATCCCAGCAAAACTCATTCCAATAATCTTTCCGCACTCTTCACTTGAAAATTCCGTTCCATGCGGCATTTTTTATCTAAATTAATTAGTTACCACAAATACCACAAATAGTATACAAAAAAAACTCCATATATGGTCAGAGAAGTTAAACTCAACTACAGAATCAACTGTATATAAAAAAAATTAGTACCATTATTCTAAGAAGAGAATAACGAAAAACAAATTTTGCACATATAATTATTTTACAGGGGTATAATGCGGATTTTTTTTACACTGACAATCTAACTTAAGTTGGAAATTTGCTTTTACATATTAGTAAACATCTATCTCAGTTATCATTGAATATATAATTAGTTACTTTAAAAAATCTAACAAATTTGTTAATCACTTCTTCATAAAGTAAAATTTTCAAGTACTTAAATACTAAATCTCCAGTTGATATGATTGTATTGGTATTTTGAGATAACAGATTTTGGCCTGGCGTAAAGTAGATTTTATATACCCAAAAAATATGTCACTAGTTATTGTTGTTGTTATTACTCATACATATATATATATAAATATATGGCAGGCACCACTACTTCACATATCTAGAAAACATATCAGTACCTAGCTATTATTATTATTGTATCTAGTATAGGTCTGTTTAGCAGTGTGATTGAATGAAAGCATAATAATAATGTGTTTGTGATATAAGAGGGATGGGCTGCAGGTAGATCTTAATAAAAATTAGAGTGGGTAGAGATGAATCAATCTGGGTACTTCAATGGCCACTCATCCAATACGCGGACTAAGTTCACCACTCCCAACAGGGACTATATACTTGGAAGTGTGTTTTATTTATTTTTTCATTAATAGTTTCAAATTGTGAAATATCGTATTTTTCTATTTCAACAATATTCTTTTGAAATTATAAATAACATTTTGGCAGTAATATATGATAGGTTAGGTTGGAGGGTATGCCTGCGACAAACAAGGACAAGAGGTAGATCTTCTTCGACAACCTCCTTTGTATTTGTTGCATTACCTTAGAACTATTGTTTTAAAACAGTACCCATTCATAGTAATTTAGTTATCCTATTTGCAAAGGATTAAATATATATTTTACTTAATATGAATAGCAACAAATTATTTGATGGATAGTTGATATTTACAATAGTAAATTCTAAGCTGTTCCACTAATATATGTTTTTAACAGATAGACGCTCTGCTTGACAAGATAAGAATACTTTATCAATCATTTAGTAATTCCTCACTAGTATATCGAAATATGTATATGGAATGTTATAGCAACTAAATGATGAAATTTTTTATAGTATATATATATATAAATAAACACCATATCTAATACATTACAAAAACATAATTTAACTAATTTTAAAATTACATTTGTTAAAAACTTGTTCATTCACAACAAACAACTTGAATTAATTATATGAATTGGAAAACATGCAGAATACAAGGACACAAAATTCCAGCAAATCTTCAGAGAGCTTCTTTTTTCAATTCAATAAAGCATCAATAAAATAAATTGAAAGTTTGTTTTAGTATTTACAAAGTAAATCAAACGATCTTTAAATTCATTTTAATTCAATTTGCATGTTTTAATTTACAAGATTTATTAGCTCTTAAAGAGGATTTGAATCCGGACCAATAACTAAATTAAATTTAAAATTTTTTTAATTAATATTTATACATACGGAAACGCTGCCATTGTTGCTAATTTAGTATACATCTCCTTCTTATTACTTTTGAGACTGAACAAATGTGGTGGCAGAAGTTTATACTTTTGACAAAATTCGGCTGGTTGTAGTAAATAATCTTGTCGATGTTCATCTAAATCTGATTTTGTGCCAACAACCATAACTGGAATTTTGCTCTCAGCGTAATACTTAATGTATATGCGAGCAATATATTCAAATGAACGTGGATTTGATGAATCATATACTAGACAGGCAACATCACAGTTCACCTCTTGAGGTTGTAAAGGATCTAGCGGATTATTAACAACAATTTCGCGTAAAATTAAATGTTTTTCTTGACCGTAAACCTGAAATTATATATTTTTTAAAAATAGGTAAACATAATTTAAACATACAATATAGTGCATATGACATACCTGCACGGAGTTCACACAATGTACGACATTCGTTCTGAATTCTTTATTAATTAAACTATTCATATTTTCTATTAGAAATGCACGACATAAGCCTGTTTTACCAGCACCTTTTGGTCCTATAACATGACACATATACACAGATCGACTACTTTGCCGCTTTGCTAAGTCAATACGTCTTTCTCGCGTTACATGTATTGCTGCCACTTGACTATCATTTTCATGTACATTAAAACCTAAATGCGCTAAGTACTCTAGTGTTTTGACAACATCTATAAGAGTCATAAGTGTCCAACGGCACAGCCAACCATGTAGCGTAACGTAACCCTTTTCATTTGTTGGGCATGATTTTTTAATATCTGTTGAAAATGACCAAGGCGGTGTAGGGCATATACTAAATAATGTTCTATGCTCCTCTTGTGATAGCGCACCATCATTATCACGATCATATCTTTCAAATAAACCTATCAGAAACTGTTGTCCTCTGTGCGAAAGTTCTGTGCTACTACCCGGTGGTATTTTCACTGTGGGTCGTAAATATTCATTACACATTTCAAGTTGCTCATTATAGCCAAATCGACGTAACACAGCCCAAGTAGTTTCGTTGCGACCACGTTGTATAAATAAGCAATGCAAAAATAAAAATCCTTTTAACGTAACTGCATCGTTGTAAATACCGTCTGGTGAATTCTTTTGTATAACAGATTTGACCTCGTCCAGAATTTGTGGTTGCAAAGGTGTGTTAAAACAGCGACGTTGGAAAAGATTAAGTTCGTAATCATTTAACAGATTATCACCATCAATATCGCAGATTTTAAATATGCGTACGAGTGCTTTTTTACATGCAGGTGTTAACTAAAAATATATAAAAACTATGTTTAAAGTATACTAAAATAGATTTTATTTAACGTTAACTTACATCTTGTTCTTCCATTAAATATAGTGGTGAGGTCGGGTGTAAAACAGCTTTTTGTGCATAATAAAACATTTCCGAAATATTTTGTAATGTCTTTGCTGAACATTCAACAACACTTTCTACTTCTGGAAAATCCTCCATTATTGTTAGAACACTCTGCGGTAACAAGAAAATTTTAATACACATTTGGTTTGATTTTTATTAATTAAATTCACGTACATCAATGGTTGAGTATTCTACAAGATCTGCTTTATTGCCAACTAACACGACCGGTTTTTGTGGTTGATCTGCTTCAACAGCATTTCGCACAAGTGGTAGCCAGTGTTCCTTGATGCGGTCCATTGATTCGTCATCGTTCACCGCGTAGACAATGCACACAACATGGCATTTGTTGATTTCTTCATTTAAGACTTGTTCACTTTGCTCAATGCCTGTACAAGAAAAAAGATTATTTTTATTAAAACTGGTTCACTTGAGTTTAATTATACACCAATCTGTACTTACTAGAATAATCCACAATATTTGTGGGTATTTGCTCTGGTGTTACATTTGCTGGTATGGTTATTTCTTCAGCTTTTGGTGGTACATCCTCTGGAAATTCTTCACTAACTAAAGATAGTATCAATGAAGTCTTACCAACTCCTTGATCACCCACCAGCAAAATTCTAACACTTTTGCGCGTCGCAGCACTTGGTTGAACCATCGTTCGGCTTATGCCATATATTCGAACCTTTCAGAAAAATATGCCACTGTACAGAATCAACTGAAAACAATGTGGAAATTTTTATATTATTTGATATACTTCAATTTTATTTTATTTTGTTAAAAAAAGTTGACAGTTTAAAAGAAAGAAAATTTTTCTGTGCCAATAAATGCGAGCACTAAGTGCAAAACTCTTTATCAAATTCTTAGATTGGCAGGTAGTTTGATAAGAAAGAGGAGAAATAATGTGTACGCGGAGACCTGAATAATACAAGAACCGGTATTAAGTAAAAAGTAAATAAAAATACATCAAAAATAAATACGATAGTGACACAAATATATAAGAAATAAAAGCGGAATGGTTCCCTTTGTTAAATTATTATGTTTGGGTAAATGTGTGCGAATTTTAAATTGATTTATTTTTGTTGCGCTGCCCTGTCTGGGCTTTAGTAAAATCAATAATAATCACTTCAATTTATTAAGTCTAGAGACTGCTTATTTAAACAGCGAATAAATATATATAGCAATTACTTATAAAAAAATTTTTTGTTAAGTATTGCTTATGTGACAGACAGATTTTATAATTATGTATTAATTAAAATAATTAACTTTTTTTTATCATACACTCGATTGATATGCTAAGTGCTTTTTTACAAGGCATAAGTCCAAGCTAATTACATATGCAGTGGCTTGTACATTAACTTTGCAGGAGGTGTCTATTGCAAAAGATGACGCCACACCAATATATTTTTTATCACAAATTAAAATTTTCCAGGGGTGCTTATTTTCTATTTGCACATAAATATTAGATAATAAATTATTCACACACATTTTAATTAATATTAATTATATTCATCGTTGTTGTTGTTCGTTGTAAAATTTTGTTTTTAAATTTAGCGAAAAATATTTGCAAAAATAATTTTTGTGTACGTTTATGTATTACATAAATTACTTCTTACTTCAGTCAAAATAAACGAACCTTTTTATTCCTAATCAGAAAAAATTCTGGCAGTTGCGAGGAGCTCTCCTTTACTGCTACTGTCAAAGTAAACGTGCAGCGCGCACTGTTGTATTTTTATGTAGCAAAAAACAATACACGCAAATAAACAATTTTATATAACATAACAAAAGATCTGTTCGAAAAAGTAAAATAAAGTGAAAGCACTGGAAAAAGTGTCTTTTATGCTCTATTGATGTTGTAACGTCTTGACAATCTTTTGAAGGAAAAATAATGTCCAGCCACCAAATACTGTGTCAACGACGTCACAAGTACGACAGGAATGTTGAAAGTAATTAAGCCAATAAAAATACAATACTATGCCTTTTCTTTTGTAAGCATATCACAAAAGAATAAATAAAATAAGCACTACTTTCGATGGCAACTCTGAACAAAATAAAAATTTTGTTAAGTTATATATACAAAGCAAGTAATAAAATTTCGAATGAATAATAATTCTTTGCAATTATTGGCTAGTATATATTTTTTTGCATGATTGTGAATTATAAACAGTAAAAATTCATAAATTATGAATTTTCATGCCTTTTAACGGTAAAATAATAAATAGAAAAAGTAACCAACATTGTTACCAACAATGACGATACGAAATAATTCGTTAACAGTTAACTGGAAATTTCGTATGTACTACCAACAACCGTTCACAATAGACAAATTTTCAGTTTTGGTAATCAAGGAATTTGACCTGCTTATTCGTTAAGCGGTTTCAAAAAGGTTGCACTATATAAGCCAGCAATATTGTTTCATATGTTACAAAAGAAAGGCCTATTATAATTGATTCAATTTAATATTAATTTTAATATTAATAAATGCACCAATATTCCAGAATGTTCAGACTTTCTTTCTGTGAAGATATAAAATGATTCATCGTATTGACTCATGGTGCACCAATAACACACACTTCCCATCATCAGCGGTTTTGAAATTATTTCTTGTATTTAATTATTCGTGAATAATTTTTTTGAACTTGCACCTGCTAAATTTGAAGCTCAGAGTCAGCGCACTTTAACCAACTGTCCCAAAACCGTACTTGACTTTTATGTTCGCATTTTTTTTTGGAGAATTAATATGCTGGAAAAGTTTATTAACAAATTCATTTGCTGTTTTATATTAGAATAAAATCATAAACCAGCTGTAGAGTATATAAATTAATGAAATTAAATTAATCAAATTTCAATACTATATTTTTGTAGAGTATAAAAATAGGTAGTGATATTTTAGGAAAATATTTAAAATTTTACTAATAGTATTTAATAACATCCCTGTTGTTGCGCGTGCACTTGTGCATAATTCTAATAAGAAATATGAGCGAATCAGCTGTTGAACGGATTTTGTATGTTTTTGTGTGAGTAACGTTTTGTTTGGAGAAAGTAGTTTAACTTTACATACGCTTAACAGAATATGTTTATGTTAACAAATAGACTAATAAAATATAAGTGTACTAATTTATGTACAAAATTACTAATAAGTAATTTGAATACAAATAATCAAAATAGACAAATTGATCAAATCATCACACGATCAAAACATACAAAACGTATTTGCATAGTCGGTGCTGGAGCTGCCGGTTTTTATTCGGCGCAGTATATTTTAAAGCAATTGGATAATTGTGTCGTGGATATAATAGAAAAATTACCAATACCATTTGGTTTAGTGCGGTTTGTTATTATTAAAATTATATTTATAACTTAATATATTATTAACATAAATAGACTAGTTGGCATTTAAAAAATACTAATTTCGCTTTTAATTTCATAGGAAATAATATATTAAAAATTGAGTATTGTATATTTATTATTTCATCACTTTTTATTATTTACTTTTTTCTAACATAATAATTGCCAGTCATGCGTTAGTCGTAATAACTATAGTTGTTATCTACTCAATTATCAATACTTAAATTTACAAAATCATTTACTTTTAGTTACGGCGTTGCCCCCGATCATCCAGAAGTAAAAAATGTGATAAACACGTTCACCAAAACCGCAACTCACGATCGTTTTCGTTACTTTGGGAATGTAGCACTGGGAAAAGACGTAACTCTAGAAGAGTTACGTGAAAATTATCATGCAGTGCTCTTAACTTATGGAGCAGATGAAGATCGTTTCCTAAACATACCTAATGAAGATCAATCAAATGTTATATCAGCACGTAAATTTGTTGCATGGTATAATGGTTTACCAGGAGCGGAAAATTTAAATCCGGATTTAAGTGGACAAGATGTTACCATTGTGGGACAAGGCAATGTGGCCGTAGACGTAGCACGCATGTTGTTAAGTCCTATCGATGTCTTAAAAGTAATTATATTAATATTAAAGTAATTGAAATATTAATAAATAACATATACCACATTTTAGGAAACTGATACTACCGATTACGCTTTAGAAGCGCTATCACGCAGTAAAGTGGAACGTGTTTACTTGGTAGGTAGACGTGGACCCTTACAGGCGGCATTTACTATAAAAGAGTTGCGTGAGATGCTGAAATTGCCAAATGTGCAAACAATTTGGAGATCAAATGATTTCAATGGTACGTTAATTATGCGCATACAAAGCAATTTCAGTGCAAGTTTTGAATTCTGATAACGCAGATGTGACTTCACAACTTCCCAATTTGCAAAGACCACGAAAGCGTCTTACCGAGCTTATGCTTAAAAGTTTAAGTGAACAAAGCGCTACACCGGTGAAAGGCCACAAGCAATTCTTCCCCATTTTTTGGCGTGCTCCAAAGAATATAATTGACAAGGAAATAGAATTTTATGTCACGAAATTGCAGAACAATGCCGCAGTAGCGACAAACAATACAGAACGTTTTCCTGCTGATTTGGTGCTACGTAGTATCGGTTATAAATCCATTTGTGTAGATAATAGTATATGCTTTGATGAAAGTCGTGGTCATGTTTATAATGAAAATGGTGATGTTATGGTTTTAATATAAAAATTTACTTATTAATCTTTACATTTTTGTAGGTCGCGTTTATAAGAATTCGAAAGAGAAATCGATTGATAAAGGACTTTATGTTGCCGGTTGGTTGGGCACTGGCCCTACTGGTGTCATTTTAACAACTATGAATGGTGCTTTTTCTGTTGCCAAAACTATTTGTGATGACATTTCAAGCAATAAGGTTGACACCAATACAGCCAAAAATGGTATTGCTATAAGCGATAAACCAGTGGTCACTTGGGACGGCTGGGCGCGAATAGATAAATATGAAACTGAAGCAGGAAAAGCGAAAGGAAAACCTAGAGAAAAAATTATTAATGTAAAAGCAATGTTAGAAATTGCAGGAATATAGTTTTTTGTATTTATTTTTTATTATGAATTATTTTAATTTTCCATAGGTAAATTTTTTGTGTTGTTTAATGGTAGTTTAATAAATTAAATATTTTGATAAAGTATTAAAGTTAATTATTTAATATATGCTATTTTTTAATTTATTGATATATGGGCGTCAAGAGAGGTTGCCTTCAGAGGTGTGCAATGTCAAATTTTTTTGTGGGATGTTAATAAGAGATAGAAAGACTCGCCAATATGTAGGCGTCTGTTTGCAAATTGAACGCGTTTTTAAAAAAAAAAAATGCAGCAGTGTCATTAAGATGCCCCGTAAAGATGTCAGTTTTGTGGTTTGTCACAGCCTGTTGTGGAATCTCCCATTTAATCATTCCTGTTGCAGTTGGAAGTGCATGATAAAAGTGTCTTACATTAACTTTGCTACCTCTCTAAAGCATCGAAAGCATCTAAAGAGCATTATCATCTTTGTCAAAGCACTTTCAGCATAACCTAACCTAACCTACTTGGTATCTACACTGACTAGAATTCGGCAAGATTTTTCGATGTTCGAATGCAAATAATTTTGTGTTAGCGAAGATGTGAGAGAGCATTGCAAAACTCTTGCTAATATATACGCAGTGTTAGCGTCTACCTAATAGACTCCTATAACTATACGTATACAGGTTTTTGTTATTTAATATTATAATTTTTCTTATTTACCTGTGTTTTATTATATGTAATACTCATTGGAAGAAAACTATTCTTTCGTTATCTGGGTATTAATAGCTATTGCTAGGATTTATCGAATAAGAATTAACAAGGGAGAATAATTTGTTAAGAAACAAGTTGTGTCGAAAATATATTGTAGAGCTGCAAGTACTAACAAAGTTTCAGTCGTTTTAAAATATAAAAATATATGTATGTTTGACCAAAAAAACAATGGCATCAAATAGAGTATAGTTATATCAAAAAGTGCTACGTAGTTAAATAACATAACCTTTAAAGTACTAAGAAAGTTATAAAAAATACCTAATCTATTCTTGTTACACGGTAGCGTAAATTTCTGTTTTAATAAAAATTTTCACATTCGTCTTGTTTTTTTAAGTATTATTTTTGCTTTGACGGTACCGCGTCAAAACAAAATTAACCACAATCTAGTACTATTAGATCAAAGTAGCTTGATAATACATTTAAAAAAACTTAAAACAATCATTTACTTTTTTTTTTATGCAACTTTACACGCCTTAACAAAAGTAAAAGAGAAATCGTAAGCTCAGATTGAACACATTTCAGTTCAATATAGATACAAATCAAACTAAAGATGCTTGATCAAATCTAGTAAACGATCGATATCTGTTGTTTGCATGGAACAAATTGCATAAAATCTTGCAATATCATTGTTATAATTTACCGTGTCTTAAGTGGCCTTTAGACATCAACGCGCGTTGACAAACACACGAAGTCTTCTCTCTCCATTACACATTAAATTTACCAACAATTTTTTAAGCACGCCTCCAGCAAACAATGCAAAATTTGTTCACTCATCAGTATTAAAGCAATCGCTGAAGTGTCGACAGCGGCTGCTATGCGTAATTTCCTTACGAAAAATAATGTTTTACATTTAATTTATAATTTTAATTTATATATTTATATTTATTTTTATGATTTCAATTTATATATTTATTTTTATATATATTATATTTTATATAATTTAATTTTTTTTTTTGGTATTTTTTAATAACAAATTTTCCGTAGGTGCACAATGCAATTAATATTTAAAACAAAATTTTTATTGTAATTTAATGTTTGGTTATTTTTTTTTAGCCCAAGGTTATTAATATTTTAATTCTTCTTAATAAAATGTTTTGGAAATTAAAAAATTTTACCTAGGTAGAAAATACAAATATTTAAAATTAAATTCATTCATATTTGCAAAGCATCGCATCCTAACGACAAATCATGCGTGCATTTAAACGATGTTTACGCTTCCATTTCTCAAAATAAATAAAATTTTGCATGCCGACCAAATCCGACTGTATATGCAAAAACACGAGCATGTTTGAAGAAATATCAAAATGTTTTGATTTTCGTCAACACATTTCTTAAAATTTCAAATGTTACTATTACACAAACAAATTTCGCATTTCACAAAGTAGGAGAAAAGTAGGAGAAAAAAATTCTCTTGTGAGAGCGATTTTTTAGTATATTTGTTGTTTTATCTTGGGCGTGTTTTAAAAATTGTTAAAAAATTGTTTGTGTAATGGCAAGCGCGCGTTGACAACGAACGTTGCTGTCTAATGGGCCCTTTATAAGCAGAAATGCCCATCATTTACTTCGAAAATCATTTACTCCAAAATTCGAAAATTTACTTCAAAATCATTTACATAAAACTTCATATAAAATAATTGTTGTACAAAACCTTTTATATGGAATTTTATGTCAATTTTTCATACAGAATCAATATACATAACTATTGGACTTTATGGGCATTATAAAATCAAATGTGCCAAAACTAGTACAGACTAGTCAACCCCACTTAAGAGCATAGGTGACAAAAATGAAATCAGTGAAGTATCACCGAATATTGCAGAAATGATCATACCTCGGCATTTCTTGGTAAAAATTTAATTTACGAAAAAAAAAACAAAAGAAAACAGAAGTTCTTATTATTGGCGTAAAATATTTATGTAAAAAATATTACATTTTTAAAATTTTGTATTTGTAATTATAAGTATTTTAAAATATTTAAAAATAGATAAATAATATAAAATAAACTCATTACTAAGGTAATAAAATAACGTAAACAAAAGTTATATTAGTATGCTTTGATTTCCCACCATAGCCTTTTTAATTCACCACTAAAAATTTTCTATGTTACTACATCGCAACATGCCAGATATTTGACGTAAAAATAAATCAATAACAAATATTATTTAAAAAATTTTCTGTTTTGGTGAGTTTAAAAATATAAACTAAAGCTTCTTGCTATATATTAAAAAATGTTTATATTTGAATAAAAACTAATCGATAATAAAAAAGTGGTGATGTGCATCTCGCCTAATTACACTCTCGTCTTTCGTGCTGATTCTCACTAATTTTTACATAACCGGTGTTTGGCATTTCAGTTCTGCGGCAAGTAAAATTAAAATAATTTAGTTTTACCATAAAATTTAATCAAGATTGTTACCAATTACAGTTGAAACAATATGGCTAGCGCTAATGACAGCTGCACATTGTGCCAAAAGATTGGTCTTAAACCATTTACAAAAGAAAACATCTACAACTACTATATTCCTTTGCATGGCTTGGTCTCATATGGAATACTTTCCGTTAACGTAATGAATCCATCAATGGCTTTGAAATTTTTACCAAAAAAGGACTTAACAAATGCACTCTTGGTTAGCAGTATAGCAGGCACAGCCTTTTACATATATGGACGACCACATTTGGGAAAAGTGCCTAGTGGTAAGCGCAGCATGTATGCATTGTTGGGAAGCAGCCTGTTCAGCATGGGATCAGTTTTGGCTTGGGCATTGATAAAATCTGCGCTACCAAAGGACAATGCTGCGTTGGCCACTATTGCAGGCATTGCAACCGGAGCCGCAATTGTGAAATTAAGTACCGACTATATAAACGAAACAGATAAATTGGCTTAAATTAGTGAATAATCATCATTTTGAGACGACTTCAGTGATTTTGGCAACCATCTCGTGTAATTGCTAACATTTATAAATTTTTTAAGTTACTTATATTTTATAGTCATTATGCATAAATAAAAATGTAAGCAATTTCAAGTTTTTCAATGATTTTTAATATATTTTACAAAATTATAATATACACAAATAAATTCCTGTGTTATCTATTTTTATATAATGCTAAAAGGTTATTCCTAAAATAAAACTTGTTGATATTGACAGGTCACTGTTGTAAAAAAAATATGCATCCAAAGGTCAAAAGTAAAACTAATTTTAATTTACTTACAATGAGTGTTTTGCTTTAGTTTGATTTTAAGGTTATTAAAGCCGCTTCTGGTCAGTGGCAAAAATTTAGTTTAGCAATAAAATTTGTCTAATTACAAAAAGTCACTTTTGGTTTTGAACGGAGCCGAATGGACTTTGGCCGTCAAATTCAAGGAGTGATTCTCATATGTAGAACCAGCCGTTCTTGGAACCACTATTATACTATCCAACATTATAGCAGTGCAATATAAAGAGTTAAGAGTTAAGAGTTGAAATTGGCTTTATTGTCCAAGGTATAGGGCATCGCTGTAGGATTCAAAAACTGGTGTTCTGTACAATAATTTATGCAATCCAGTTTTTTTTTTGTTTCTTGTGGTTCTCGTATGTAGACCCAACCGTTCTTGGAACCACTATTATATTATCCAACATTATAGCAGTGGAATATAAATCTCCTTTAAGACTATACTGAATTAAGAGTTGAAATTGGCATTATTGTTCAAGGTATAGGGCATCGCTGTAGGATTCAAAAACTGGTGTTCTGTACAACGATTTATGCAATCCAGTTTTTTTTTTTGTTTCTTGTAGTTCTCGTATGTAGACCCGACCGTTCTTGGAACCACTATTATATTATCCAACATTATAGCAGTGGAATATAAACCTCCTTTAAGACTATACTGAATTAAGAGTTGAAATTGGCTTTATTGTCCAAGGTTGAGGGCATCGTTGTAGGATTCAAAAATTAGTGTTCTGTACAACGATTTGTGCAATCCAGTTTTTTTTGTTTCTTGTTTTTATATTGTTCCACTTTACGTAGTTTTATAAATAAAATATGAGGATTTGTATTTCCGACCTCAACTTCAGACAAATCACAATACCTATTGATTCAAGATTACAACCCACATTCCGCTCAACAAAGGGATATGAACATAATGTGTTCATTTAAATCGTAAAACACGAGTATATAAGATCGGCAAATGTTTCAGATTACCTTTTAAGATATCTGGTGGTATCTACTTTGCAAAAATTTTTTTTGCGTCCATTTAGCTATAGACTGTTTAAACTGAAAAATCTATAAGCTTTTTTGTTGTTGACACGCATCATTTTAGTCGCTACGACGTACTTACTGGACTACAGTATAATCTGCCTCAAATGTGCCGTTAGTATGGGGCCTTATGCGCGGCCTTATTATTGTGGATTTTATCGAGGCTATTACCCGCTTTAGTAAGATGTTGTTGCCATTATGTTGACATTATGGTCATACGTAATGCATTCCTTTAGTGTGGCCACCTATCAAATACTGAGCCTTCAGCATGAGTTCGTCTATATTTTTGTCTGAGTGGTTAATACATTTGAAGAAAATATAATTGTTGTGAATTGTGGTTACAGCGCCTTTTGGAAATTACATCATAAAATAAAACTTATATAAAATTCTATACTAAATAAATTTAAACATCTAATTGTTTTTACGAATATAAATGTAATCTGCTGCAAATATAAATCTGGCATAATTCAATATTTTTAATGCAAAACATTTCTGATGATCTCAAATACACACTAGTATATTACCAAGTATATGAATAGCACCTAGTCTCAACGTCTAATATGGAAAAAATTAGCTAATAGCATATTTAATAGTCTATAATGCAATGAACCTGTTGTCATCTGCGAATACTTCAAAATGGAAAGTGTGGATCACTGGGTTTTCTATTACATTTATATAGATATGGATACGTCACTACACGTAGTTCATGTTGTTGTTGTAACCCATTGATAACTGCTGTTAAGTCTCTTTGGGAGTGGTGTACGGTACTTGGTCGTCGTGGTTGAAGAGTGGCTACGTAGACCCAGCCGTTCTTGGAGCACATAGTGCATTAACGCGTTTGTATACCTATAGAATAAATTAACCGAAATATTCCTTATTGACATTGAACTATATAGATTGCAATTAATGCACAGAATTTGAAAGTGAAATCCGGTACGGTACTTGGTCGTCGTGGTTGAAGAGTGGCTACGTAGACCCAGCCGTTCTTGGAGCACATAGTGCATTAACGCGTTTGTATACCTATAGAATAAATTAACCGAAATATTCCTTATTGACATTGAACTATATAGATTGCAATTAATGCACAGAATTTGAAAGTGAAATCCTGTTCTATATGTCTATATAGAAATGTCTACATGTCTATATAGAAATGTCTACATATGTCTATATAGAAATGTCTACATATGTCTATATAGAAATATCTACATATGTTTATATAGAAATGTCTACATATTTCTATATAAAAATGTTTACATATGTCTATATAAAAATGCCTAAATATCCCTATATAGAAATGTCTACATATGTCTATATAGAAATGTCTACATATTTCTATATAAAAATGTTTACATATGTCTATATAGAAGTATCTACATATGTCTACATGTCTATATAGAAATATCTACATGTCTATATAGAAATGTTTACATGTCTATATAGAAATGTTTACATGTCTATATAGAAATGTTTACATGTCTATATAGAAATGTTTACATGTCTATATAGAAATGTTTACATGTCTATATAGAAATGTTTACATGTCTATATAGAAATGTTTACATGTCTATATAGAAATGTTTACATGTCTATATAGAAATATCTACATGTCTATATAGAAATGTTTACATGTCTATATAGAAATGTTTACATGTCTATATAGAAATGTTTACATGTCTATATAGAAATGTTTACATGTCTATATAGAAATGTTTACATGTCTATATAGAAATGTTTACATGTCTATATAGAAATGTTTACATGTCTATATAGAAATGTTTACATTTCTATAAAGAAATGCCTCCATGTCTATAAAGAAATGCCTCCATGTCTATAAAGAAAAGTATGTCGTTAAAATAATGCATCAAGTTCTTACCATCTTGTACCTAAAATAATACAAAAATATAACTACTTATCTAATCTTATCTAATAAGAAGAACATATACAGCAATGATCGTAGTATTTTCAATTTTGCAGTAATATATTTCACCTTCAATAATAATATTGTTTGCTTTAATAATATTTTATTTTAATTACTTAAGGCTTTTATTGTATTTAAAGTTTTTCTCTTTCCAATGCTTAAATCTAATAATTAATAATGTTTAACAATTAAAATGTGTTCATTAAACGAATAAAAATTATTATATAGATTTATATATATATTTAAATTTATAGTGCTTGAAATAGCTATTGTTCAGAATAAAACCTACTTTTAAAAAATATTTACATTTTTTGATTTAGTATTGATATAAAAAAAATCAACTGATGTGGTGTGGTTAAAGCCACAAATTAAATGAAAATTATTAAAATTTTATAATATATATACTTAAGATGTATACAATATATTTTATAAAATTGAAAGTTCAATAGAATTTCTGTCAGACTAGAAACAGATTCTATATACTAAATTCAAGCAATTTTTGCAAAAATATATAACATAATTTAATATTACAAATTATTGTTTTCATATATTTTATTTTTAAAATTATGCTTATGTAAAGAAATTATATTAATATATTTATTTTAATATAAATGGATATCCTTTCATATATATGCCAACTTAAAGAAAAGGGAATTATTAGTATAAAAATAGGGATCTATTTATAAATAGTAATATATTCAATAAATTTTAATTTAATTTTTTTTATTAAAAGTTGCACATATAAAATTTTAAATTATTAGTAAAACATATTCTTAAATTTATATAAATATTGCAAATAAAAAAAGTGCATCGCATAATTGTCTTAAATTAGAAAATTAAAATTTTAATTCATTTTCATTTTTTTTTCTGGAACACGTGGAAAAAATTAAAACCTTCTTAACTTTAAAGCCTAACGATTGACCAAATATACGAGTTATCATTACTATTATTTGTTTTTTTTTTTTCATAATTTGTGAGTCCATTACCCTCACTTGCAACAATTTAAATTAAATTTAAATTACGTGCACGTCTACTACCAGTAGCAGACATTAAACATTAGACAAACTTAATTACATGAGCACCAGCAGGCACTGCTTTACTTTTCTAAATATTTTGTTTATGGTAATTGATAATTCGATACAGGCGAATGCATTCCACATACTACAGATCTTATCTATTTAAACTCTGGAACTTATATTTGACTGAATTATAATAACAAAATTCTGTGAGAAGTAAATGAACAATATTTTATCACTTACAGCACGTTTACACTAAAGCAATTAACTCGACAAATGTGTTCCCATTTTTATACAAAACCCATACAAAAATGTGCTAATAAGATTTAATAATTGCAAGTGTAAACACAGCTTTAAGCATTTAAGATGGATATAAAATCATAAATGTATATGATAGTGCAATATTGATTATATATAAGCAACAAAAGAGGATGTATGGATAAATAAAATTTCAGTATTGATTAAGGAATGTTAAATGGTTCTAATATTTCTTTGTGTTGGTGTTAATGTATTGAATAAATTAATTCTTTCAGAATTAAATATACAAACAAATTTGGATTTAACTATTTATACACATATAAAATATTTATGCGTGGTCAAAGGGCAGTATCTAATATTTAACATTTGTTTTTAATTGTACAATAGTTAGTTATTTTATGTATCATTTTAAATATCCTCTATTTATATAGTTGCTTTATATATGAAACTATATGGATTTATAAAATTTGTTTGAATATTATTTTTATGTATAAATGTATAATTTTATACATTAACTGTAAATTAAATGTTTGTGTAAAAAAAGTATCCATAATTAGTAATTTAAACGAAGTACATTTGAGATATTTAAACATTTTTCAGTATTTTTAATATTTGGTGCTGAAACCAGCACTTTGACTTTTGTTTATTTTAATGTATATACTTATATTAAGTTGAGTAAAAACTGCTGGCGTGAGAGAGAGTATTGTTAAGGGGGTGTGCAAAATTGATATGAATTGAATTAAGTTATCATTTTTTATTATTTTTAAAATTTGGAGCTGATACTAGCACTTTGATTTTTGTTCATTCTGATGTATAGCGGCTTTCTGTGGCTTGAAATGGTTTTCTTGCTTGAGCGAAATAAAAGTCACAAAGGTTATATTATTATGTGGAAATTATTTTATTGTTTTGCTTTAATTTCTTAAGCCGGAAAACTTGAAACTTATTCTGGAAAAATTATTCTTTTTCTATATAATTTTCTAATGTCCATATTTTTGGCTAGAAATGTATATACTTGAACAAAGTTAAGTAAAAACTGCTGACGCGAGAGAGAGTATTGTTAAGGGGGGCGTTCAAAATTGATATGAATTGAATTTAGTTTTTTAGTCCCATAGGGATCTATGGAGCAGATAATTATAAAGGAATTACAAATAAGCATACATGAGTTAGGTAATGGTAGTGTGGGAGAAGGGAAGAGTTTAGGAGTTAAAAATAAATTGAGTATGGGTGGGAAATTCAATTAAGTATAGTAATTTGTATACCGTGACATTTTTAATGTAAGACAATAATGAACATTTTTTACTCATAGCTCGAGAAGTGGCATTGTGCGCGACCTTATAATGTAGACATTCATAGAGCACTGTATTCATATATAGTACTTCAATGTATATAATTTGAATATAGAAAAAACTTCCGAATAACTGTAGTCTGTTTCCCGCATTAAAAATGTATTGAAACGAAAAATTTTGTTAAAAGTATCAATAGCAATATTGCTGTTCTTAACAAATGGAAAATGTTCTAAATTTTTATGTGATTGATATATTTTTGTTCATTTCTACTTTAATCAAACTTCATAACTTTTACTACAATAAACTTCATAATATGTCATTTGCAACTCGTTTATACTACGGATACTTTTTGATTGCAATATATATAAGTTATATAACAATTATATATATATATAAATATATAATTTTATATAAAAAAGTTCATATACAACTATATGTATTATCTTAAAATATTATAGATATTCAGCGTAGATGACAGTTTAATAATTAACACAAGGAAGCAAAAAAAATTATCTAGGGCATTTTTGAAATTTTTAACAAATATTCAACAATATGGATCTTATAAGCAAATATTGAATAGTATTTTGAGTTATGATGGCAGGAAGTTTAGGTAAAAACTACATATTTGTTGTTGTCTATGTATTATCTATTCGTCTTACAAGATATATAAGAGAACCACTTTTCATACAATTATTATCACGTATGTATAATAAAATCATGGAAAAAGGTATTTAACACATGTAAAAGAAATTTTGCAAATAACTAAAGTTAGTTTAGGGAATAATACTTGGACTAATATAAGAAATGCTACGATAGCTACAGAGTTACTTAAAGAAATTAATTTTTATAAGAAGTATATTGCATTAATACCTTTGTTTCGCTAGTATCGAAAAATCATTACCTTATTATTTTGATTTGCACTACGTATTAAGTTGCTATATATAATATATATATGTTTATATATATATATATAAATATATTTGTATATACATAATCATATATACACATATGTTTGAGTGTATATTCATATTTGCAATCTTAGCAAGAAACCCATTATTAATTATGACTGTTTCCACTGTCTAAAATGCCATCGCGTTTCTCAACATCTTCAGTTGAGTTATTAAGCTTTAGTTTTGTATCTTCTGAGCTTTCACTTTCTTTTTTTAATTGAGAAGGTAGTTTGACTTTCATTTGAACCTTTAGTACATCTCTTAATTCTTTTATTTCGTGTTGACCTTGCATTAAACGTTTAACGCCACGAGGTAAACCACGACATGATGAAAGATTAATTGAACTCATATATGCACAGTTGGATAAAATCTCTTTGACAGCCTCTTCAGATACCGAAGAACCACATAGATTTAAATGCCTAAATATTAAATTCATTAATAAAACAATAACTGCTTAAAGTTGAATTAGTTATAACTTACGCCAAAGGTGATTCACTACCCTTTTCAGCCAATGCACGTAAAGCATTATCCAAAGGTTGTTGAACATTTGCCCATGCTAAATCCAATTCAATAAGACTATG
Source organism: Teleopsis dalmanni (assembly GCF_002237135.1). Taxonomy (NCBI): domain Eukaryota; kingdom Metazoa; phylum Arthropoda; class Insecta; order Diptera; family Diopsidae; genus Teleopsis; species Teleopsis dalmanni. Next base: position 27,019,148 of record NC_051847.1, on the reverse strand, counting down.
TGCCCATTTAGATGCAATTAGTTCTAAACCCGAGCTTTTTTATAAAGTAAATTAAATTAATTTTAACATTTTTTTAATATATATTTTATGTGTGCCACCTACCAATTATCTCTCGTTACTGAACAACCCGATAAAAATAAATGTTTTATATCCCAAGCTGGCAGACGGATTAAACTTTCATGTGTTAAACGCGCACAGCCACGTACATCAAGCAGCTTCAATTTTGAGCTAGTCTTAAGAATGCGTTGCAAATGTTCATCACCAATAACACGCGATTCGTCAGTTAAAGCAGCAATTGATAATTCTTCCAAATTTGGAAATCCAGGCGAATCCATCTGTAGTAACAAAATTTGATATAAACATAATTTATATATAATCAATTTATATACCATTTCTTGCATTGTTGCTGTACTAGGCGTTATTTGCGAGTTGGTAACACGCAATACCTTTAATTTTTTGCAACCATGTTGTAATTTTTCTATACGTAGTATCCCATGTGATGTGGCTTGAGTGGTTACGTTAGAGAGATCCAGGAGCACCAGATTCGCACAATGGTCCTTTATTAAAAAATAAATTTAATATTTTCTACTTTTAAATACTATTTTTATTATACCGATAAAATGTTAACAATTTGTGGTATTCCTGCCAGACGATTATGTGCCAAATACAAATGCGTAAGCCGTTTATTCATTGTCTGCAATGCAGTACAAAGGGATTGCAGGCCAACAGCGCTTTTACTTGCATTCATTTCAACCTAATTATCAAAATAAGTGCATTAGTAATATAAGCTTTAGTTGGAAAAGAGAATCAAAAATAGTTACATTAACTGAGCTTAAATCAATCCGTTCTAATTTCTTCATATTGTTAACTAAAAACGCCAAATGATCGCATGTGAAACCTTTCCAGCCCGCTAATGTAATACCCGTTAAGTTTGTACATCCAGCAGCTAATTTGTGAAGAAAGCAGTTAATGTCGGTGACTTTCCAATTTGCTAAAAAAAAAATATTGTATTCATATGTATTTCATAATAATTTGTAATATAATTAACTTACAGATATTTAAATCTGTGCAAGAGCTGCAGCGATTATCCACAACCCACTTCAACCTTAGTTCAGTTCTAGATTTTTCTTTAAACCAAGTTGTAAGGTCTAATACTTTCCATAATGTGGGTCGCACTGATACTCGCCGCCACAAAGCGCATACTCTTCCCAAACGGCATAATGTTGGCAAAGATCCTTCTTTTTCAACTGCCTTTTCAAAAATCTTAAAAGAAATATTAAACACATTAATATATATAAAAAAAAATTTCAATAATTATTTACTTACTTGATAGAGTACATCTTCTGGAATCTTTGATCCCCATATGCTTTGCTCAATTGGTTCACTTGCTTCTTCTGCTTTGACTCCACTGAATGAAACCTTTTTTTGACGTTCATTGTTGTTATTAGGATTGCGATCTTTTTTGCGTTTCGTTTCATATTCACTATCATCGCTATCGACACGATGACGAGATTTTGATTTACGGGAACGTTTACGAATTTGTTTTGAAGATGTGGGTGGAGTTGGTGCAGTTGCAGTTACTGTTGCATCAGACTTTTTAATACATAGCTTGATGCCAACTTTATTATCGCTTATCTACAAATTATAAAAACGTCGTTAGATTTAAACAAATAAGATATGAATTATCTTTAACTATTTACCTCACTTTCATATATTGGTACTTTTTGCTTTCTTGGACGCGTTGAGCGTGATGATTTGTTGATTTTTTTATTGATGGACGCCATTAAAGGTTTACCAGATTTTGGTATAGTGCCATTAGCAACAATGTTTATCGGTTGAACGACACGACCCAGATTTTTTGTAGAAATTGGTGCTTCTGAGTTGTCAGTGTTACGAGGTGAAGCTTGAGAACTGTTGGTTTTAGGTTTGATTTCAGGCACAACTTCGGGTGATAATTGAGAATCAGAAGCGGGAGATGATGACGTCGCAGTATTAGTTTCATCAGTTTGTGTTTCGGACTTTGGAGGGGACAGAATATTGTCTGGAATTGAATTTGCGGCCTCTGCTTGAGGTGGCGTTTGAGATTGCGTTGTCGGGGAAGGACTTTTCTTTGTCACTGGCAGAAGATCTTTTGCATTCTCAGCGCTTTTATTTTTAATTTTATTTTCACCTTTCAGAACTTCGGTGTCATTTTCAATGGTTTTAATTTCCTTACTTGTATCTTTTTTTAATGTTTTATCGGCTGAAATATGATCTTTTATTGGAGACATTTTCCGCGTATTAGAAGATTTTATTTCAGTGGTATTGAGAGGTATATGATCGTTTTGCTCATCATTTATTTTGTCTGCTTTTGAATTAACTTCTTCAACTTTCTTTAGTTGCAATTCAGCAGAATCCGTTATAGCAGATTTATTTTGAATATCCATTTTTATAGTTAATTTAACAAATAAAATGAAACCTGTAAGAATAAAACTATGCTTCAGTT
>NC_051847.1:27007140-27016563 GCF_002237135.1 Teleopsis dalmanni | reverse complement strand
ACCACTTGTAACGTAAAATTTACACTAACTAAATTTTACTACACAAATAATACCAAACAACACAAATATAATAAAAACAAAATAAACAACAAGAAAACAAACAACAATAGAAAGAAACTTGTAAACAACGAACCGTTGAAATCACAAGAACAAAGATACTGCTTGCTTCGCACATCACAAGTATAAAAGGCGAAGCAAACGCAGTAGACGGGGATTCAGCAAGACAGCGAGCTAAGAACAGTTCGCTCTATATTACATGTGCTGAAACACCAAGAATCGAAATTTACATCTCGATTTCTATTTTGTTTTATTTTTTTTATTTTTAATGGAAATACACATTTCTATTAAAAATCATAATTAATAACGAAATTAACATTTCGTTAATAGTAATAGAAATATAAATTTCTATTACTCTATTGTTCATAACGAAATCAAATTTTCGTTAGTAAATTACGCGGTAAGGTGATAATACCACATGAGTATTAGCACCCATACCAAATCCATTGTATGAAGAAGAAATTCACATTTCTTCAAACCTTTTGTCAGGGGCGTCGAAATTAACATTTCTACGCCAAAATCCATTGTATAGAGAAGAAATTCACATTTCTTCAAACCTTTTGTCAGGGGCGCTGAAATTAACATTTCTACGCCAAATCCATTGTATGAAGAAGAAATTCACATTTCTTCAAACCTTTTGTCAGGGGCGTCGAAATTAACATTTCCACGTCAAATCCATTGTATAGAGAAGAAATTCACATTTCTTCAAACCTTTTGTCAGGGGCGTTGAAATTAACATTTCTACGCCAAATCCATTGTATGAAGAAGAAATTCACATTTCTTCAAACCTTTTGTCAGGGGCGTCGAAATTAACATTTCTACGCCAAAATCCATTGTATAGAGAAGAAATTCACATTTCTTCAAACCTTTTGTCAGGGGCGCTGAAATTAACATTTCTACGCCAAATCCAGTGTATAAAGAAGAAATTCACATTTCTTCAAACCTTTTGTCAGGGGCGTCGAAATTAACATTTCTACGTCAAATCCATTGTATAGAGAAGAAACTCACATTTCTTCAAACCATATCACCGTACCAACGTCACCATCCACCGTATTCCACTGTTCCTATCAAATAAATTTATTGTAGGACTGAACCTTGAATCCGGCGAGTAAAACCCCGGCCAGAAAGGTTCGTTACAATTGGCGCCCGACCAGGGACAGTGGGAACAGAACTGACCAACATCTTCAGTTGAGTATGGAAGACAAACCAACGGTGGTACCATCAGGAATCAAGGAAGTGACAGGACAAGCAGGCCGTAAAACAGCAGTCGCTTCGACAAGCGCAAAACGACTAACATCAGGAGGCAAATCTTGGATTTACTTCGCTAAAAAGGAGGAACTGGTGAGTTACGCAGACGAGTTCGGACTAGATTCAAGTGGTTCACTGGAGGAACTTCGGAAAAAACTTTCAACGTTCATGGACTCAGAGGCAGCTGAGAAAGATACCGCCCGGCTACAGGAACTCGCGAAACTACATATCAGAAGCTCATCACCGGGAGTCATTGAAAATAGATGTCCTTCGTTAACTAAGGGAGGAAGTTTAACCATGGCCGAATATCCAGTAATCATCAACCAAGTCAGAAAATGGGGATGCCACTACTCAGGGGAACACGAAATACTACCATTTATAGAACGTATCGAGGAACTGGCAGATATGTACGGAATACATCGGGACTTATTACCGAAGCTAATGCCTGAAGTTCTAAAAGACAAGGCACTGATCTGGTTCAGGAATAACAACAAGCGATGGACCGAGTGGCCATCATTCAAAGCAGATATTTTAGCATTCTTCTTGCCCCCAAGATACTTTGAACAATTAGATGACAAAATACGAGCCCGCCTGCAACAACCTAGGGAACTGTTCAGAGATTATGTATTGGCACTGCAGAACATAATGCAATATTCAACATACAGTGAAGAGATAAAATTAGAGAGAATCTACCGGAACAGTCGTACCGAGTATCAATGGTATATCCGTAGGAAAGACTTCCAGTCATTATCCGAGCTGTTAACATTAGCTGGGGACCTGGAGGCACTGACCGCTACGGACCGTCAAGTAAGAAACACGCTACCGGCTAAGGAGATCAAAGCAAGAGTGATTGATACATCTGAAGACAAGATCAAAGATGTCAGGACAGCTTGTCGTCGCTGCGGACAACAAGGACACTTGAGGTGGAATTGTCGTTTTTCAAGCATCTTATTTTGCTGGGAATGCGGAAAGAAGGGAAAACGTACAATTGAGTGCTGCAGGAACCAGGGAAACGAGAACAGGGTCCATCGACAGAACGGGGCGATGGGACCTCAAGTCAACACCCCGTCCCACCAGTAGGATGCATGAAGCTCAGTGAATCACGTCTGTCGGCCCAAGTGACTTTTAATCAACAAGTCATGAAAGCAACGATCGATACAGGATCTTCGCGAAGTTTCATCAATTCGCAAACGGCAGCAAAAGAAGCGCTCATCAGGCTCACAGTAGTCGAGTATCCACAAGTGATCCCGTTACAGAATCAGTCCAACCTACGTACAAAAAAACTTAGCATGCAGGATCGAAATTATCTAGAACAGCATCCAAAACCACTACAAGAAATTTCACAAACGCCATGTAAATGTCTCACACCTCCACTACAAGGATTGCAACGCCTAATGTCGATTAAAGAAAATCCAGAAGTATTTCAACCAGCCCGGGTAATACCAGAAGAAGTGCAGCGCCAGCAAAACACAGAGTCTAACGCAGAATTACCGAGTCAAGAAATACACCGCCAGCAAAACACAGAGTCTTACACAGAATTACCGAGTCAAGAAATACCCCGTCAGCAAAACACAGAGTCTTACACAGAATTACCGAGTCAAGAAATACACCGTCAGCAAAACACAGAGTCTAGCACCGAATTACCGAGTCAAGAAATACATCGACAAAACACGGAGTCTAACACAGAATTACCAAGTCAAGAAACACCAGGTCAACGGAACACGGAACCTAACACAGAATTACAAAGTCAGGATACACAACTTAACAAACAGTTGCAAACTCAAGTCCAAGAGATACACCGCCAACGATCTACAAGGGAGTTTCTAGCACAAAGCCAAGAGATACAACGACAGCAAAACTCAGAACCTGACAGACAGTTACAAATTCGAAGCCAAGAATGTCGAGCACAAGTTTCAATTAATCGCGTTAGTCAACAGGAACAACTGCCACCTCAGGAGAACTTTAACGTAGATCAACCGAAGGCAAAAGGAACCACGTCACCAACGCTAGTAAGACAATGTTTCGTCGAGACTGAGATTCCAAATAGTAGTCAAAATCGCCAGCAACAATTAAGACGTTTAGGTATACTTGAACAAAAAGATGACAATCATAACATCATAGTCCAAGACAAGTTCTTTAAAATTTTCAAAAATCCAAGGAAACGAACAAGGAATCATTCTACGAGGTAATCAGAGTCCTTCAATTCGATGGAAAAACCGGGGAAGTGTAACATAAAATTTACACTAACTAAATTTTACTACACAAATAATACCAAACAACACAAATATAATAAAAACAAAATAAACAACAAGAAAACAAACAACAATAGAAAGAAACTTGTAAACAACGAACCGTTGAAATCACAAGAACAAAGATACTGCTTGCTTCGCACATCACAAGTATAAAAGGCGAAGCAAACGCAGTAGACGGGCATTCAGCAAGACAGCGAGCTAAGAACAGGTCGCTCTATATTACGTGTGCTGAAACACCAAGAATCGAAATTTACATCTCGATTTCTATTTTGTTTTATTTTTTTTTATTTTTAATAGAAATACACATTTCTATTAAAAATCATAATTAATAACGAAATTAACATTTCGTTAATAGTAATAGAAATATAAATTTCTATTACTCATTTACTAAAACGAAATCAAATTTTCGTTAGTAAATTACGCGGTAAGGTGATAATACCACATGAGTATTAGCACCCATACCAAATCCATTGTATGAAGAAGAAATTCACATTTCTTCAAACCTTTTGTCAGGGGCGTCGAAATTAACATTTCTACGCCAAATCCATTGTATAGAGAAGAAATTCACATTTCTTCAAACCTTTTGTCAGGGGCGCTGAAATTAACATTTCTACGCCAAATCCATTGTATGAAGAAGAAATTCACATTTCTTCAAACCTTTTGTCAGGGGCGTTGAAATTAACATTTCTACGCCAAAATCCATTGTATAGAGAAGAAATTCACATTTCTTCAAACCTTTTGTCAGGGGCGCTGAAATTAACATTTCTACGCCAAATCCATTGTATGAAGAAGAAATTCACATTTCTTCAAACCTTTTGTCAGGGGCGTCGAAATTAACATTTCTACGTCAAAATCCATTGTATAGAGAAGAAATTCACATTTCTTCAAACCTTTTGTCAGGGGCGCTGAAATTAACATTTCTACGCCAAATCCAGTGTATAAAGAAGAAATTCACATTTCTTCAAACCTTTTGTCAGGGGCGTCGAAATTAACATTTCTACGTCAAATCCATTGTATAGAGAAGAAACTCACATTTCTTCAAACCATATCACCGTACCAACGTCACCATCCACCGTATTCCACTGTTCCTATCAAATAAATTTATTGTAGGACTGAACCTTGAATCCGGCGAGTAAAACCCCGGCCAGAAAGGTTCGTTACAACACGAATCCTCCTCAGATCTACAACCACGAAAAATGTCCTAGTACTGACACTAAGAAAGTACACTCCGTTATTGGAAAAGTAGAATGATAGAATTACTGACACTAGTTTATAATTGCAGCTTACTTAGTTACACCAGGAATGGAGTATTAATTTATTAAATTTCTAAAATCAAATTCAAATTATTTACTTACGGATATGCTGCCATTTTTGCTAACTTAATATATACTTCTTTGTTATTGTTCCTGAGGCTGAACCGATAAACTGGCAATATATTGTTTTTCTTACAGAATTCTTCTGGTTGTTGTATGTAATCCTGTCGGCATTTTGCTTTATCAGACTTCGTGCTCACAATTAAGACCGGAATTTTACTTTTAATATAATATTTAAGATAAATGCGTGCTATGCTCTCAAAAGATTGTGGATGTGAAATATCGTAGATCAAACAAACAACGTCACATTTTACCTCTTCAGGTTGTAATGGATCCAGAGCTACATTGATTATCTCGCGTAAGATTAATTGTTTCTCATCGTTTCCTTCGAGCTATTGTTGATAGAAAATATATATAAGGCTAACATAAATACATATGATCATAAGTGTGTTATAAGTACCTTAGCTGAGTTAATGCAATGTTCTATATTAGTGTTAAAGTCTTTATCAATTAGTTTATTCATATCATCTACTATAAACGCTCGACAAAAACTTGTTTTTCCTACTCCCTTAGATCCAATAACATGGCACATATAAACTGAACGACTAGTCTGCTGTGTGGATAAATCAAGTCTTTTTTCTCTTGTCACTTGTATAGCGTTCAGCTGAGTACCGTCTTCATAGGCATTGAAACCTAAATAAAAAAGATATTCCAATGTTCTTGGAACTTCTAAATAGGTCATTAAAATCCAGCGTAAAAGCCACCCCTCCAGTGTTATCAATCCAGCCTCATTTGTAGGACAGCATTTTTTTATGTCAGCCAAATAGGACCAAGCGGGATCTGGACATATACTGAATAACATTTTATGATCTTTCGCTGACAATGCCCCATCAGAATCTCGGTCATATTTTTCAAACAATGAAATAAGAAAATTTTTACCACTTGAAGATAGTTCTGTAGTACAACCAGTAGGAATTTTTATTGAAGGACGCAAATATTCAGGACATATGTCCAAATGATCATTGTAGCCGTAGCTTCTTAGACAAGCCCAAGTTGTTTCACTTCGCCCACGTTGTATGAACAAGCAATGTAAAAGTAAGAATCCTCTAAAAGTAATAGATTCTTTATAGATCCCGTCTGGCAGATGTTGTTTAATAATTGCCTTAACATCGGTTAAGATGTTTGGTTGTAAAGGAATGCCAAAGCATTGTTCTTGGAAGAGATTGATTTCGTAATCATTTAAGTAGTTGTCACCATCAATGTCACAGATCTTGAAAATTCGCCACAAAGCCCTTTTACATTCTGGCGTCAGCTTTAAGAAAAATAATAAATTAATATTAAATAATTTACTATGTAAAGAACTGCACATACATCCTGTTGATCCATTATATATAGTGGAGATGTTGGATTCAAAACCGCCTTTTGGGCAAAATAAAATATTTCTATGACATTTTGTAACGTCTTCGCTGAACATTCAACAATACTTTCGACTTCCGGAAAGGACTCCATTATCTGCGTAACATTCTACAACATTGAGAGACATATATTATATAAATATCATTCGATATATAACATAACATAACATACATCAATTGTTGAATACTCCACTAGGTCAGATTTATTGCCTGCAAGGACAACCGGTTTATAAGATCCATTTTCTTGACTTGAGCTTCGTAACAAATTCAACCAATAATTTTCTATTCTTGCCAGAGATTCACGTTGATTCATTGCATACACGATGCAAATAACATGAGCTTTTTTAATCTCTAAAGATAGCTGCTCCTCACTCATCTCAGTACCTGCCATTAATTTTTAAGTCAGAAAAACAAATACTAACGATAAGTGTTTATAAGGTATGGAAAACTTCAAAACTTACAGGAATAATCCAAAATATTTGTGGGTACTGCTGCTTGACCCACCCCTAGTGGAATAACAATTTCCTCAGCTTTGCGGGGTACTTCCACTGGAAATTCTTCACTTACTAGTGCTAATATCAGTGATGTTTTACCTACCCCCGGGTCTCCTACCACCAAAACTCTAACAGCCTCGTTCATTGGCATTATGTCTTCAGATATGTAATGTGTATTAAACCAGAAAGTCACTTCGTTTGTACAGCTATTGGTAAAAAAATATATATCTCTTACTTCTTTATTCTCCAAAAATAATATATATAATCAGACAATAAAAATTTTAACAAATAACGAAGCTTTGATATTGAAAGAAAATGACAATTACATTTAAAAAATTTAATTTTTATTTCTTTGATAGATTGTTCAATCTAAAAATAGAAAAAAATTAACATGTATTACATGACCAGAAACTGCCATGTTACATAGACAGTCAGGGTCTCTTCATATTTGATATTGTTATTGTATTTAATGTAAATCGAAAAATCGAGAATGAGAGTCACTGAACTAGGTTTTCTGTGCCTAGTCACGTTGATCGAAAGACTGTTGTTCAGTAATAAATGTCAGTATTTGCCCCTATTAGGAGTAAATATGTGTATATTTGTGTGGATATAGAAGTATATCCATACAAATATAATTTAAATTTAGGCACAAAAAGAACGTACCAAAATAGTTGTAAAGGTAGGAAATGAATAATTGTGATATGACATTCTGTGGAACATGCCTTTTGATCATGACCAAAAAACGCTAGAAATTGTCGTGATCATTCGTCATATCACTGGCTATATAACATGGCACTAGTGACTAGTGACCGTGGGTAATTTTTAAAAGTAATTTCTAGCATTCTCAAAAGTTATACGAAGGTTTTTACGAGTGGTAGCTAATTAAAAATAAATATAACTAATCAATTCTAAAACGATAAAAGGTGAATATATATTAAATTATGATCAGTTATATATTTCATTTAGAACATGTACAGAGACTTATTTAAGGCCAGGTTTGGAAAACTAAACCAATGTTCATATGAAATCATTTAATTAAAAAAAAATAATCATATCTTGTGCAAAAGGTGGAAAATATTTTAGGAAACCCTCTTTAATTACGATATTGTTTATATTTCATTTTTCTTTTATTTTTTCTTGTATATTATCAATATTTATGTCATATATAGTAATATCTAACGCAAGCCCAGAATTAATTAAGCCTTCACTTGTAACATATGAACACCCAATACCCAATGCTTGTCTCAACTACAGCTGATCTTGATATAACGTTGTATATCAGTTAAAGCATCGCTTTGCACACACCATTTCCGATTTTGCTGTGGTTCCACTTCATAATTTCCAGAAGGTACCTTTATACAGACCAGTTTCAATATACCCGCTACACGTTAACTCTGGGTGTTATATTTCGTTTCACAATAGTCACCTTTAGATTATGCAATTCAATACAATTGCGCGTCTATACCAGATATTAAGAGAAAAAAATGGAATTGGATAGACCAGATTTTAAAAAAGCATTAAAATGATCTTATGGAAATGGTGGAAATGAAATCCGTAAAGTTTAACCAGGTATGTGCGGAATACCAGAGTTGAAGCATCTGGCCAGAAATTAAACACTTCGCGCAAAATCATCAGAACTGGAAAGAGCATGTCCGCTAAGAGAGATCTACAAAATTTATTTTACATGACATATTAAATATATATACAAGTAAAAAAACCTCTAAGAAATAAAATAAAAATTGTCGAGTCAAAATATAAAAACCAATGACATCTGTATTACATATAGATACATCGTATTGCAATATTAAAGAGCACCTCTAGTAAGACATCCTCAAAAAGGGATAAGTAATTCTTGTTGAGACAACTAATTCTGTCGCCAACATACAAAGCTCAATGGTTTAATTCGTTTAATTCGTTGGTCCTTATGCGCTAAATAAGTAAAGTTTGTTTTAAATTTAAAATTTTATTAATTTAATATACAATTAGTTAAATAAAACTCAAATCTCGTTTTAAAATCTCATAAACATTTTTTGATTCGGCTCGCCTTTCAGTTAACAAATTTCATTAGTTCTTGGAAAGAATCTGAATCCGGATTCAGCACTATATTCTTATTTTTGAAATAATAAAATACATATGGATATGATGCCAATGTTGCTAATTTGGTATACATCTCCTTCTTATTACTCTTAAGACTGAACAAAAATGGTGGCTGAAGTTTATACTTTTGACAAAATTCGGCTGGTTGTAGTATATAGTCTTGTTGACGTTCAACTAAGTCTGATTTTGTGCCAACAATCATAACTGGAATTTTGCTCTCAGCGTAATACTTACTGTATATGCGAGCAATATATTCAAATGAACGTGGATTCGATGAATCATATACTAGACACGCAACATCACAGTTCACCCATTGAGGTTGTAAAGGATCTAGTGAATTATTAACAAGGATTTCGCGCATAACTAAATGTTTTTCTTGACCGTAAAGCTGAAATTATATTATTTTATGAAGTATTAGAAAAAGTTTTAAAGCATATGTAGTGCATATAACATACCTGTATGAAGTTCACATAATGTACAATATTCGTTCTGTATTCTTTATTAAATAAATTACTAGTGTTTTCTGTCACAAATGCACGACATAAGC
>NC_051847.1:26975515-27007040 GCF_002237135.1 Teleopsis dalmanni | reverse complement strand
TGTCTTACCAGCACCCCTTGACCCTATAACATGACACGTATAGACAGTTCGAAAGCTTTGCCGTCTTAGGATATTAGGGTTCTCATGTATTACTAGTATTCCTGACACAAGCTTACAATTTTCATGTACAATAAAACCTAAATATGCTAAGTACTCTAATGTTTTTCTAAAATCTATAAAAGTGAGAAGTGCCCAACGTGACATCCAGCCACGCAACGTTACTAAACCCTGCTCGTTAGTTGGGCATGATTTTTTAATATCACTTAAAAATGACCAAGGAGGGGTAGGGCATATGCTAAATAGTTTTCTATGCTCTTCTTCCGATAACGCGCCATCCTTATCGCGATCATATCTTCCAAATAAACCTGTCAGAAACTGTTCTCCTTTCTCTGAAAGTTCTGTGTTACTACCCGGTGGTATCTTCAAAACGGGATGTGAATATTCCTTACGAATTTCAAGTTGCTCATTGTAACCAAATCGACGTAACACAGCCCATGTAGTCTCAACTCGACCACTTTCTATGAATAGACAATGCATAAATAAGAATCCATCGCATGTAATCGAATCATTGGAGATCCCATTGCTTATTTTCTGTTTAATTAGCGTTTTAACCTTATTTAAAGCAATTTGTTGTAAAGGTGAGCCGAAACAGTATTCTTGGAAAAAGTTAATTTCATAATCATCTAAGAGATTGTCACCATCAATGTCACAAATTTCGAATATTCGTCTCAAAGCCCTTCCACATGCTGGTGTCAACTAAAAAATCATATAAATGAATATTGAATAATTAAATACTGGATAATGCAACTAATATACAACCTGTTGGTCTATAGTATATAGTGGTGTTGTTGGATTCAAAACTGCCTTTTGGGCGAAATAAAACAATTGTGCGACATTTTGTAACGTCTTTGCTGAACATTCGACAATACCCTCGATTTCCGGAAAATTCTCCATTATTTGCGCAACTTCCTATGATAACAGTTAACAATTTTTCTATATAATTTTATTTCACAAAATTCTTAACATACTTCAATTGTTGAATATTCCACTGTATCTGCTTTGTTGCCCGCTAAAATGATCGGCTTATATGTTTCTTCTGTTTCCACGGCACTTCGTAATAAATTCAACCAGTTCTGTATTCTTGATACAGAGTCCGATGCATTCATTGCATACACAATACAAATAACTTGAGCTTCCTTAATCTCTGAATAAAGTTCATCCCCACTCATCGTGTCACCTGTTAACATTTATTAATACAAAAAATATATATCGATGATAGGTACTGGTTTTAACTGTGAACAACTTTTACACTTACTGGAATAGTCAAAAATATGCGTGGGACCTATTTTTCGGATTCCACATGCTGGAATAATTATTTCAGGTGCACTACATGGCATATCTTCAGTAAATTCTTCGTTAACTAGTGATAATACCAATGATGTTTTTCCCACTTCCGAGTCTCCAACCACCAAAATTCGAATAGAATCATTTTTTGACATTATTTCGAAAGTGAAAATGAAAACTAAGCCGAAAAGTCTGTTCCTGTAAATTTTGAGTTTTTTTTGTTTTTGTTTAAAAACAAAAATATAAATTATTTTATAATTTAGCAAATATATTTTTTATTATTTTATAATACTACTAATTTGATTAATATGCAAGCATATTTAAAAAAAATGACTTTTAATTCGTTGATGTATTGTTAATTTTAAAAATAAACATAATTAAATTGAGTATTAAACTCTATATGAAGAGACACCAGAACATCTGTTGTATTTATGTTTAGGCTTGTTTAGAATCAGGGGTTAACTATTGGCTGCCCCACTCTTCAACACATTCGGCGATATTTCCAGCATTAGCGTTGGCCAGATTTTCGCATTTATCAATGTTTCCGGCTAACATGAGCATTCACCCTGCCACCATTACAACATCTGTTGTATTTATGTTTAGGCTTATTTAGAATCAGGGGTTAACTATTGGCTGCCCAACTCTTCAACACACTCGGCAATATTTCCAGCATTAGCGTTGACCAGATTCTCGCATTTATCAATGTTTCCGGCTAACATGAGCATTCAGCTATCCACCATTACAAGAATCAAAAAGGGTTTTTTAGCTAATTAAGGAGGACTCGTGCCTCCTTCCACTTCACTTCACTTCCCCTAGCCTAACACTATATGAAAGCAAAGCTACAATTTCAAATCATATTTGAACATCATATTATAAGTAATCCTTGTACCTCCACATTAGTTATTGAACACTTAACCATTTTCCGCAAAAATCTTTAGATATGTGTTTGATTAGACACATAGGAACTGAATCTTTTGCAGTTTCTACTAAGAGGAAAATTTCAAACATCTTATTTTTTATTATTGCAAATTGAACCTTACTCTGTTGTGTCTACAGTTTCAAAATCAACTACTCTTCATTTGCATAACCATCCATATCGATAAGTCGTATTTTGTGGAGCTTTTCGTCCTAAAGCGGCTCTCTCATCATATTCACATTTTCACCCTTAGTGGCGTCAAGCCAGTGGATGTCAATCATCTACTACATCTAACACAAAAAGAAACCCTTTCATGCGCTATTGTACATTACAATAGACAAACTATTGAAGAGAAGTGACTATGCTGAATTGGTATGGTTAGGATAAGAGTATTAGTCCTACTATAGCTTCTAATGTGGTAGTAGAGCAAGTTGCCATGATCACAGTAATACTTAAGTGGACTAATTTATGTGAATTTTTCGAGCTTTTTTTTTAAAGGTAGTGCATTTTACCGTTTCAAATTATCGGTGGTATTTTGTAAATTTTCCTGATCATTTTTGTGTATTAATAACATTATCACATAATTCTCTGAAGCTATAATAATATGTATATCAGATAGATAATAAAGAAGTGGCGACTCCCACAGAACAGAACCGTAACGAACAGAAAATACACAGCTTTTCGAATGATGGCAAGGTATTATTAATATACACCATAAAACTTTTAGAATAAAATTTTAGAAAGTTCGTAATATCATGTTTCTACTGCTGCCAAAATAATTACTTATGTTATTGTAATTAAGATTTGGTCATTTACATTGGCATGAGCTGATTTATGCATGTAAAATAGCTTGCTTGTTTACATTTTACATATAAAGCACATGACAAATATATCAAATTTTTGTAATTTTTCGTCTTAAATAAATTGATTTATTTATAATGATCTCATTCATATGAAAGCTCTTATTAGCGGCCTTAATGAGGAAAGCTGCCTAAATGAGACCAGTGGAAACATGGTATAAAACTGTACCGGTTATTAAAAGTTATAAAAAAATTATATAAATATAAATATATTAAAGTAAGTTATATTCAAACTTAAAATATGCGATGGTTTGCTATAACATAATTTATAACGATATCTATTTTTGGGCTGTTTTTTTAACTTCATATAAAATCGTTTATTTTGTAACTACTAAATAGTACGAGTCTCTTTTCGGAACACGTCTATTTGACAACAGATTTAAGTAAATATAACTGTTTTGAACAACTTTTTCCTCTACGCTCTATGTGACTATTGTTAAATTTCGAGACTAAAAGTTTAAGACTATTACATTAAGGTTGTCAAATACACACCATTTTGCCATTTACCAAGAACGGGTTTGGATTTTTATGGACGTATCACCACAACCAATATGTAGAAATATATCTGGTTTATAGAAATTTATTGTTCATGAGTACTTCATGATTATTATTTTTATTATAGAGAGTCCAATTCTAAGCTTTTAAAGAATTTTGTGACAACTGTGGGCCGTATTTTAGTTAGTATATGTTTAGGGCTCAAAATTCCACTGCCTAGATAGTCTGCGTCTGGCCTTCGGTTGGGCAGGCGACATTTTCTGTGGTTTCCTGTTGCTCTTGACAAAGTCGACAGGAATCGTTTTCTTGCCGATTAATCTTTTTCAGGTGGTATCGCAATCTACTATGGCGTGTTAGCAGTTCCATGTAGAGTTTGACATCCGTTCTGCTTAAGTTTGGAACACCTTCAGCCTTTATATGTTCAGGGATAAAAAGCCGTTTTGACTACCGCATAACTTTTTGGACTCTCCAAAAGTCAGTTCGGTTTTGTTTTTCCCTTTCGCGTACTAGGCTGGTTTTAAAACTGTTGTTAACACCTCAAAAGAGTTTTGGGCCTATGAAAGGTGTTTTTGGTCTCTTTTTGAATAGAACATCCCTCAGTGATCTTCATGTCTCAAGATATACAATATGTTTGCTTAATAAAATCAACGAAATAACTATATGCACGTGAAAAATTTATAATTTAGTTTTTAATTTTGCTTTTTATAATTAAAAAAAAATAAAAAATTGCTCGGATGATATTTTTTAAAAATCTATTTAAATAGTCTTTAGTAAATAAATAAAATAAGTTACTTGAAATTTATACAAAAAAGAAAATATAAATTTTATATGTAAAAAAAAACAATTTGTTTTTAAAAAGTTGCGTATTTTCAAAATATATTTCTATACAATATACAGAATATTTAGAACTGTCTGTACCAATTTGAAGTTGGAAGAATTTCATACAATTACAACTTATATTAAACATACACATATTTAAATATATATTATCATTTATGTCCTTAACTTTTAATGGGAGCTAGGATATTACACATTTTCATATAATAAAATATTAAAAAAAATTTTTATTGCTTTTGTGTGTTCTTAAGTGTTTAAATAATTTAATTTCAATTTCATAATACGAGTATATAAAATGAACAAAATACATCAGTGTTATTTTTATAGTTTAGCCTATGTACAATTTTGGTATTGATTATATTGACAAGTTAAAAAATATACACTAATCATAGAATATATTAAAAAAATATATGCATATTAAATATATATTTTACAAGAAAATTTTCTTAATAATCATTTCAGATTTAAGCATTATAAAAACGAAACTCAGGTTTTGGTTTTCTGGTCACTCGATTTGAAAGTAGCAATGATGACAAAAACGATCCAAAAATACTAACGTCCATGTGAGCTGCTAGCATTCAGCGCTTTTAAGACAAAAAAGCCAATTATAGTAGCGGCAGCAACACCTATCCCAGCCTTCCACCACAGCGCTTGACCTGGATTTAAAGGCCCAAATTGCCTCAAATGGCTAGAGATTTGAATTATAGAAATAAATTGTAATTATTAGATTTATTTATTTAAAAAGAGAATAAATAAAAAAATAATTATTAAATACCGTGCAAAAACTATAAAATATGAAAAATTAAATAGAAATGAATTTGCAATTATAATAAATAGAAGTAAAGATAATATGTGGTTATTGGAATAGAAATTTGAAAGCCTCGTATTGCAGTGTTAATAACTGCACTTCGATATATAAAATATATATCGTATATCTTTATATATTTTTAGTAACATCTATAATAATATAATACAATCGTAATAATATTTTAGATAATTATGAGCCAGAGAAAAAGCTTAATATTACTAAAATAATTAATGTTAGTCTTTATAAATCACTGAATAGAAAATTGAAAGATATTTAAATCTTGATTTTTTTTAATTAAAGTTTTAATTACTTTGTATTATTTATTTGACATTTGACAGAAAAAAAGTTATAAAAATTAAAGTTTTGGGCAGTCATGGAACCTTCAGCAAGATTAAGGAAAGGATATCAACTCATATCCATATTTGTATAAAAACATTAAAAAAAACAAAGTTTACAAATTATATTTTCCAACCTTATATAGCATAGTATGTGTTATATACTGAGATCCTTGAGTTGAGCTACTATAGCTCTATTTGTATTCTTACAGATATTTTATTTTATTAATTTATTTAGATTATCTTAAAGTTAATTGTTTTTAAATACTAATTTATATTTACCAAGGCTTATGTGATCATTTTAAAAATATATTTAAATTAAAACGATTAATTATTATTCAATTTAAACAAATTAAATATATATAAAAATTAAAACAATTAATATATTAATATTTAAATAAGAAAATTAAAATTATATAAGTGAAACTATTTTTAACTAAATAAATTTTTTGATTATTACCCGACTTAAATCATTTATTTAATTAATTTAACGAAAAAATTTAAAAATATATAAAAGCCTTAAGCCATATAAATTTTTATTTATATATATTATTTACTTATGTTTGTAATTTATTTATATATATAATTTATTTATAAAGTATATAACTTATTTATATAAATTTTTTTTCAACTGGTTAAATTTTAAATTATAATAATTTATTGTTTTTTATAGTAATTTTCATATCGAATTTTTTAACTTTTGAATCCACAAAGGATTAATTAATAGTTTATAATAATATTATAATATTGTTATATAAAAATATATAATAATATATATATATATAATAAAACACATAAGCTTATGTAGATTAATTTTTAATTATAATTGAAATTTATATAAAAGTTTTTATTGTTGATATTATTAAGTCTTTGGTTTGTTTCAAATTTGCTTGTGACTTATAGCCTATAAATAAAATATCCGGATAATTCAAACCAATAAAGATTTCCAAAGATCACTGATGACGGATATTTGGCAATATCGAACACTGCTATATGACTAGCGCAAAAAATAACGATAACTGAATGAGGATTTCTCTATTTTTTTATTCGAAATATATTCGAAAAAATGCACTTAAATAAAAAGTGTTCTTTTTAATTGAATTACGTCACTTTTATAGATTCTTTATGATGGACGTACAATTTCTATTAATGTTATTATAAATAATAATGTTATTATTAATATTATAATTAATTTATAATTGAATAATAAATAATTTAGTATTATTATTTACTTATTATTTTTAATTAATTAATTATTTTAAATTCTTTATCAAAACAATAACTAATAAATATTATCCTTTAAACTTGTATTACTTTAACTACTGTTTATATATAATATATTGTTGTTACATTTATATTATTATTTTAATTCATGGACTATTTATAATATTATAATTTAACATAATTAAGTATTTTATATTATAATATAATATTAGGCAATACCGTAATATAATAATACAAAATAAAATAAATTTTTTTATAATATATGATTATTATGTTCTAATTTTTGTGGAATAATTATATTATAATACAATATTCTTAAGCATACTATAATAAATTAAAAAAAAACTTTAACCTTTATTTATCTTTATAAGATTTAATTTATATAATATTAATTAAATATAATAAAGTTTTTATATTCTTCGTTAAATTAAGTTAAGGTTTAGAATATTTAATTACTGTATTGTTATTTTGTATTATTTTTAACATTATCATAATAAAATATTGACCATTATAAAAATTAATTAATATCAAACTTTTATTATATTTCTTCGTTAAATTAGATCGGGTTAGATTATAAACGCTATTTTAAGGATCGACTTGGACTTATCGACCCATTGTGTTGACTATTGTACAAAACACAAAGAACTTTAAACGATTTGGAAATTTTAACAAAGTTTGAGATACACTCCAAGAAAAGGTCTTGTAGCTGACTGACTAAGGTACACCCAGTTTTACGGTGTACACTTAAGTTAAATGGTCCTTAGAGTTTGATATTTAGCATAAAAGAATCAAAAAACATTTAAACGTAAGTAACTTTAGTCTTATCCTATAGAAAGAAGTACTTAGTATCTTTTAATTAGATATCAGTTATATTCTCTTTAACTTATGCCTAAATAATCCACACATTATAAGGTTGCACAAAAAAATTATTAAAAAATTATAGTAAATAAAATTATAATTATAAAAGAATAATTAATATAATTATAAAAAAATTATAATTATAAATAACTAATCATTGTAATTATAATATTAAAAACTATAAAATCAAGACCATGCCATGATATATATCACATGTATATAGTTCTTATAAACATACAATAATATTGAAGTAGAAATGCAATTATGTTATCGTGAAACATCTCACCTTTTTCGCTTGTTAAACATGTCAATTAAACTATATGGATAATATAAAATATATAATGTATATATGAAATAGTGTTACACTACATCGAGAACATACATGTTGAAGACTAAAGCTTGAAAACAAAAACTGAATATACCAAAACAATATTACAACAAAGAAAAAAAAACAGATTTAATTTGCTTTTGGATGCAATATGTCAACTCAATTTGCATTTCGAAAATAAAAAAAAATATATATATAGAGAATAAATTGATATTTGTTATTAGTTAAATTTTGTATAGTTTTGTTTGGTATTAATCAAATTGAACTTACGCTGATTCCCACAGCTGTACCAACCTGTGCTTATAAAATAATATCCAAGCATCTTGAAAACGTCTGCGTTTCAGCGCGGAATACACACCACCACAGCAAAAAATTTAATAAAAAAATTAATATGAAAATAATATGTTTCAATTTTAAAAATATTATTAAGTGCAGTTTACTCTTTTTTGCTTTGATAAATTATTTACAATTAAAGTGAACAAAAGTGTGTTCCCCAAATGTCAACAGTATGAAAATTATCATTCTAAAAGCATATAAGTATGAATGAATGTCCAATTATGATCAGTGAAAAATATTTCAGTTCTTGAGAAAAACTATATATTCCCCAGTAGATAGTGAGTTTATAAAATATTCAAATACTAGCTTACCTCTTATATAAAATATACTGCTGTACTTTTTATATAAGCACATAAGCAATTTATGCACAAGTCTTTTAGAAAACCATGTTGATTAAGTTAATCAATGTTCTCAATAAGTAATTTTAATATAATTAATATTAGGTATATAATTAATAGTTAGGTATCCAAGGCAATGACTTGGCAGACAAACTCGCAAGAAGAGGCAAGGCTTCAATAATGATAGTTCCAGAACCCTCCTACGATCTCTAGGCAAAGGAACTCTATACATTCTTTTGAACGGCACAAAGGAATACGAAAGAGAACAAATATATTGGAAAAATCTACCATGACTATCACAACCTAAAATGCTTTTAGGGACTTACGTTGTAAGTAAGGAATGTAAAACATTCCAGGATTGCATAGAATAAAGAATAACCTAATTATTATTACGGGATTACTAACCGGTCACTGTATATTGAAAAATCACCTAACAAAGGAATCCAATCCAACTCAGAATGCAGATACTGTAGAGAAGAGAGAGAAATCGCTTACCATGTGCTAGGGGAGTGCGCGGCACTGACGCACAAGCGGAATAAACACCTTGGTATTTCCAAGGGTATTTCTTGGAACATAAGAATTCAAATCTAAAAAACAAAGGCCCTATACTGTCTTTATTTAAAAAAATCAGATTTGAAGAAACATTCTTATCCGACTAAAAGGTACAATAGATCTTTTAGGTCGCAGTGTACTGACCTTTTTTCTATAATAAGAAATGAAGTAGGTAGATAGATGAATATTAAGATAAATTTTTAATTATCTAATAAAAAAATGTGTCAACCAGAAATTAATCAAACTTTTAATAGATATAGGTTACACAACAATATAGTAGATAATACAAGGAATCTGATATACAGAAAATGTTATTTAAATATTTAAGGAAAGATTAACATTAATTAGAAATATTAATTAAAATAACTTCATTTTAAAGATACATTGTTAAAAACAAGGGCATATTTTATTTAGCAATCTTCACATATAAGCTACAGTTATAGTCTTCACCTTTAAGTATATTTATGTGTCCATAGAGAAAAAAAAAAATATTTTGCTTATAACACTTCAAGTCTTCTATCCTTTTTGCTTGGAGAAACTCAAGTTAGTGTCTAAAGCACTTTTAGTCAATAGTGTCTGTGACCATTTGGGTTATTCACTCTAACCATTGAATTATGATAATGAGTTATTTAAGTGATTTACAGAAGTCCAACATATCTTCTTGACAGAATATAGATTGAATTTTTTTAAGAGAGGTGCAGTTCTAAATTAAGGTTAGCATCCACAGAATCCGAGCTCTGTTCTTGATGTTGTTTTGCACAAGCATTTGTGTATATCTTCATTTCTGAAGATGAAAAATTGTGGTGAAAAATTTAATTCTAAATATCGTTAACTTAGAGCATGATAAAGCTTTAAGAAAAACTAGAAAATAAGGCATTGTTATTGAGATTCGTATATAATGCGGATTTTTTTTACACTGACAATCTAACTCAAGTTGGAAATTTGCTTTTACATATTAGTAAACATCTATCTCAGTTATCAATGAATATATAATTAGTTACTTTAAAAAATCTAACAAATTTGTTAATCACTTCTTCATAAAGTAAAATTTTCAAGTACTTAAATACTAAATCTCCAATTGATATGATTGTATTGGTATTTTGAGACAACAGATTTTGGCCTGGCGTAAAGTAGATTTTATATACCCAAAAAATATGTCACTAGTTATTGTTGTTGTTATTACTCATACATATATATATATAAATATATGGCAGGCACCACTACTTCACATATCTAGAAAACATATCAGTACCTAGCTATTATTATTATTGTATCTAGTATAGGTCTGTTTAGCAGTGTGATTGAATGAAAGTAGAATAGAAAGGGTTTGTGATATAAGAGGGATGGGCTGCAGGTAGATCTTAATAAAAATTAGAGTGGGTAGAGATGAACCAATCTGGGTGCTTCAATAGCCATTCATCCGATACGCGGACTAAGTTCACCACTCCCAACAGGGACTATATACTTGGTGTGTTTTATTTATTTTTTCATTAATAGTTTCAAATTGTGAAATATCGTATTTTTTCTATTTCAACAATATTCTTTTGAAATTATAATTAACATTTTGGCAGTAAAATATATGATAGGTTAGGTTGGAGGGTATGCCTGCGACAAACAAGGACAAGAGGTAGATCTTCTTCGACAACCTCCTTTGTATTTGTTGCATTACCTTAGAACTATTGTTTTAAAACTATACCCATTCATAGTAATTTAGTTATCCTATGTGCAGAGGATTAAATATATATTTTACTTCATATGAATAGCAACAAATTATTTATATTTACAATAGTAAATTCTAAGCTGTTCCACATATATATGTTTTTAACAGATAGACGCTCTGCTTGACAAGATAAGAATACTTTATCAATCATTTAGTAATTCCTAACTAGTTTATCGAAATATGTATATGGAATGTTATAGCAACTAAATGATGAAATTTTTTATAGTATATATATATATATAAATAAACACCATATCTAATACATTATAAAAACATAATTTAACTAATTTTAAAATTACATTTGTTAAAAACTTGTTCATTCACAACAAATAACTTTAATTAATTATATGAATTGGAAAACATGCAGAATACAAGGACACAAAATTCCAGCAAATCTTCAGAGAGCTTCTTTTTTCAATTCAATAAAGCATCAATAAAATAAATTCAAAGTTTGTTTTAGTATTTACAGTGTAAATCAAACGATCTTTAAATTCATTTTATTTCAATTTGCATGTTTTAATTTACAAGATTTATTTGCTCTTAAAGAGGATTTGAATCCGGACCAATAACTAAATTAAATTTAAAATTTTTTTAATTAATTTTTATACATACGGAAACGCTGCCATTGTTGCTAATTTAGTATACATCTCCTTCTTATTACTTTTAAGACTGAACAAATGTGGTGGCAGAAGTTTATACTTTTGACAAAATTCGGCTGGTTGTAGTAAATAATCTTGTCGATGTTCATCTAAATCTGATTTTGTGCCAACAACCATAACTGGAATTTTGCTTTCAGCGTAATACTTAATGTATATGCGAGCAATATATTCAAATGAACGTGGATTTGATGAATCATATACTAGACAGGCAACATCACAGTTCACCTCTTGAGGTTGTAAAGGATCTAGCGGATTATTAACAACAATTTCGCGTAAAATTAAATGTTTTTCTTGACCGTAAACCTGAAATTATATTTTTTTTAAAAATAGGTAAACATAATTTAAACATACAATATAGTGCATATGACATACCTGCACGGAGTTCACACAATGTACGACATTCGTTCTGAATTCTTTATTAATTAAACTATTCATATTTTCTATTAGAAATGCACGACATAAGCCTGTTTTACCAGCACCTTTTGGTCCTATAACATGGCACATATACACAGATCGACTACTTTGCCGCTTTGCTAAGTCAATACGTCTTTCTCGCGTTACATGTATTGCTGCCACTTGACTATCATTTTCATGTACATTAAAACCTAAATGCGCTAAGTACTCCAGTGTTTTGACAACATCTATAAGAGTCATAAGTGTCCAACGGCACAGCCAACCATGTAGCGTAACGTAACCCTTTTCATTTGTTGGGCATGATTTTTTAATATCTGTTGAAAATGACCAAGGCGGTGTAGGGCATATACTAAATAATGTTCGATGCTCCTCTTGTGATAGCGCACCATCATTATCACGATCATATCTTTCAAATAAACCTATCAGAAACTGTTGTCCTCTGTGCGAAAGTTCTGTGCTACTACCCGGTGGTATTTTCACTGTGGGTCGTAAATATTCATTACACATTTCAAGTTGCTCATTATAGCCAAATCGACGTAACACAGCCCAAGTAGTTTCGTTGCGACCACGTTGTATAAATAAGCAATGCAAAAATAAAAATCCTTTTAACGTAACTGCATCGTTGTAAATACCGTCTGGTGAATTCTTTTGTATAACAGATTTGACCTCGTCCAGAATTTGTGGTTGCAAAGGTGTGTTAAAACAGCGACGTTGGAAAAGATTAAGTTCATAATCATTTAACAGATTATCACCATCAATATCGCAGATTTTAAATATGCGTACGAGTGCTTTTTTACATGCAGGTGTTAACTAAAAATATATAAAAACTATGTTTAAAGTATACTAAAATAGATTTTATTTAATGTTAACTTACATCTTGTTCTTCCATTAAATATAGTGGTGAGGTCGGGTGTAAAACAGCTTTTTGTGCATAATAAAACATTTCCGAAATATTTTGTAATGTCTTTGCTGAACATTCAACAACACTTTCTACTTCTGGAAAATCCTCCATTATTGTTAGAACACTCTGCGGTAACAAGAAAATTTTAATACACATTTGGTTTGATTCTTACTAATTAAATTCACGTACATCAATGGTTGAGTATTCTACAAGATCTGCTTTATTGCCAACTAACACGACCGGTTTTTGTGGTTGATCTGCTTCAACAGCATTTCGCACAAGTGGTAGCCAGTGTTCCTTGATGCGGTCCATTGATTCGTCATCGTTCACCGCATAGACAATGCACACAACATGGCATTTGTTGATTTCTTCATTTAAGACTTGCTCACTTTGCTCAATGCCTGCACAAGAAAAAAGATTATTTTTATTAAAACTGGTTCACTTGAGTTTAATTATACACCAATCTGTACTTACTAGAATAATCCACAATATTTGTGGGTATTTGCTCTGGTGTTACATTTGCTGGTATGGTTATTTCTTCAGCTTTTGGGGGTACATCCTCTGGAAATTCTTCACTAACTAAAGATAGTATCAATGAAGTCTTACCAACTCCTTGATCACCCACCAGCAAAATTCTAACACTTTTGCGCGTCGCAGCACTTGGTTGAACCATCGTTCGGCTTATGCCATATATTCGAACCTTTCAGAAAAATATGCCACTGTACAGAGTCAACTGAAAACAATGTGAAAATTTATATTATTTGATATACTTGAATTTTATTTTATTTTGTTGAAAAAACTTGACAGTTTAAAAGAAAGAAAATTTTTCTGTGCCAATAAATGCGAGCACTAAGTGCAAAACTCTTTATCAAATTCTTAGATTGGCAGGTAGTTTGATAAGAAAGAGGAGAAATAATGTGTATGCGGAGACCTGAATAATACAAGAACCGGTATTAAGTAAAAAGTAAATAAAAATACATCAAAAATAAATACGATAGTGACACAAATATATAAGAAATAAAAGCGGAATGGTTCCCTTTGTTAAATTATTATGTTTGGGTAAATGTGTGCGAAATTTAAATTGATTTATTTTTGTCGCGTTGCCCTGTCTGGGCTTTAGTAAAATCAATAATAATCACTTCAATTTATTAAGTCTATGACTACTTATGACTACAGTGAATAAATATATATAGTAATTACTTATAAAAAATTTAGTGTTAACTACTGCTTATATGACAGACAGATTTTATAATTATGTATTAATTAAAATAATTATTTTTTTTATCATACACTCGATTGATATGCTAAGTGCTTTTTTACAAGGCATAAGTCCAAGCTAATTACATATGCAGTGGCTTGTACATTAACTTTGCAGGAGGTGTCTATTGCAAAAGATGACGCCACACCAATATATTTTTTATCACAAATTAAAATTTTCCAGGGGTGCTTATTTTCTATTTGCACATAAATATTAGATAATAAATTATTCACACACATTTTAATTAATATTGATTATATTCATTGTTGTTGCTGCTCGTTGTAAAATTTTGTTTTTAAATTTAGCGAAAAATATTTGCAAAAATAATTTTTGTGTACGTTTATGTATTACATAAATTACTTCTTACTTCAGTCAAAATAAACGAACCTTTTTATTCCTAATCAGAAAAAATTCTGGCAATTGCGAGGAGCTCTCCTTCGCAGCTACTGTCAAAGTAAACGTGCAGAGCGCACTGTTGTATTTTTATGTAGCAAAAAACAATACACGCAAATAAGCAATTTTATATAACATAACAAAAGATCTGTTCGAAAAAGTAAAATAAAGTGAAAGCACTGGAAAAAGTGTCTTTTATAGAATAAGTCTTAACAATCTTTTGATGGAAAAATTAATGTCCAGCCACCAAATACTGCGTCAACGACGTCACAAGTACGACAAGAATGTTAAAAGTAATTAAGCCAATAAAAATACAATACTATGCCTTTTCTTTTGTAAGCATATCACAAAAGAATAAATAAAATAAGCACTACTTTCGATAGCAACTCTGGACAAAATGAAAATTTTGTTAAGTTATATATGCAAAACAAGTAATAAAATTTTGAAAATGAATAATAATTCTTTGCAATTATTGGTTAGTATATATTTTTTTGCATGATTGTGAATAAATTATGAATTTTCATGCCTTTGAACAGTATAATAATAAATAGAAAAAGTAACGTATTTGTTACGAACAATGACGATACGAAATAATTCGTTGACTGTTAACTGGAAATTTCGTATGTACTACCAACAACCGTTCACAATAGACAAATTTTCAGTCTTGGTAATCAAGGAATATGAGCTGCTTATTCGTTAAGCGGTTTCGAAAAGGTTGGACTATATAAGCCAGCAATATTGTTTCATATGTTACAAAAGAAAGGCCTATTATAATTGATTCAATTTAATATTAATTTTAATATTAATAAATGCGCCAATATTCCAGAATGTTCAGACTTTCTTTCTGTGAAGGTATAAAATGGTCCACCGTATTGAGTCAATACTATTGACTAATGGTGCACCAACAACACACACTTCTCAACCATCCACGGTGAATGGCGCTTTTTGTTATCACTCTTATCAATTAAAATTAGATTTAAGAAATATATATATAATAAAACCTAATAATTTCAACAATTTCAACTATTAAGCATATTACATTTTGTATAAAAATAAATAATTAATATAAATTGAAATTGAAAATGAGTAAGGAATTTAAAAGAATAGTAAAAATGTTGGAATTTTCGAAATAAACATCAAAAAATTTCTTTTTTCCCAATTTTCAAATTTATGAAATATTTGAATTTGGTTTGACTTTTTGTTGCATATGATTTTTGACATATAATTGTATTATTCGTTGAAATTTTCAATTGTTTGTACTTTACTTGTGTTTTACTCGAGTTTTACTATGAGTAGCTGGTAGAACAGACCTTTTATTTTAATTAATTGAATTTTTGGTTGACCATACAGCTGTTTCGAGTATTACCAAATACCCATTATCAGTGGTCTTGTAATTATTTCTTGTATTTAATTATTTGTAAATAATTTTTTTGAACTTGTAACCTGCCAAGTTTGAAGCTAGAGTCACCAACTGTTTCAAAACCGTACTTGACTTTTATGTTCGCATTTTTTTCTGAAGAATTAATTTGCTGTAAAAGTTTATTAACAAATTCACTTGCTGTTTTATATTATAATAAAATCATAAACCAGCTGTAGAGTAAATAAATTAATGAAATTAAATTAATCAAATTAATCAAATATTTAAAATTTTACTAATAGTATTTAATAACATCCCTGTTGTTGCGTTTGCACTTGTACATAATTCTAATAAGAAATATGAGAGAATCAGCTGTTTAACAGATTTTGTATGTTTATATGGGAGTAACGTTTTGTTTGGAGAAAGTAGTTTAACTTTGGATACGCTTAAGAGAATATGTTTATGTTAACAAATAGACTAATAAAATATAAGTGTACTAATTTATGTACAAAATTACTAATAAGTAATTTGAATACAAATAATCAAAATAGACAAATTGATCAAATCATTACTCGATCAAAACATACAAAACGTATTTGCATAGTCGGTGCTGGAGCTGCCGGTTTTTATTCGGCGCAGTATATTTTAAAGCAATTGGATAATTGTGTCGTGGATATAATAGAAAAATTACCAATACCATTTGGTTTAGTGCGGTTTGTTTTTATTAAAATTATAGTTATAATATAATGTATTATTAACATAAATTAATTACTAAATAGTGATTGTATTGAACGTATTCAAGAGACTAATTTCGCTTTTAATTTTATA
This sequence comes from Teleopsis dalmanni, assembly GCF_002237135.1. Taxonomy (NCBI): domain Eukaryota; kingdom Metazoa; phylum Arthropoda; class Insecta; order Diptera; family Diopsidae; genus Teleopsis; species Teleopsis dalmanni. The sequence continues at coordinate 26,990,279 of NC_051847.1, read as the reverse complement.
GGAAATAATATATTAAAAATTCAGTATTGTATATTAATTATTTCATCACTTTTTTTATTTACTTTTTCCTAACATAAAAATCGTCAGTCATGCGTTAGTCGTAATAACAATAGTTGTTATCTGCTCAATTATCAATACTTAAATTTACAAAATCATTTACTTTTAGTTACGGCGTTGCCCCCGATCATCCAGAAGTAAAAAATGTGATAAACACGTTCACCAAAACCGCAACTCACGATCGTTTTCGTTACTTTGGGAATGTAGCACTGGGAAAAGACGTAACTCTAGAGGAGTTACGTGAAAATTATCATGCAGTGCTCTTAACTTATGGAGCAGATGAGGATCGTTTCCTAAACATACCTAATGAAGATCAATCAAATGTTATATCAGCACGTAAATTTGTTGCATGGTATAATGGTTTACCAGGAGCGGAAAATTTAAATCCGGATTTAAGTGGACAAGATGTTACCATTGTGGGACAAGGCAATGTGGCCGTAGACGTAGCACGCATGTTGTTAAGTCCTATCGATGTCTTAAAAGTAATTATATTAATATTAAAGTAATTGACATATGAATTAATAACATATATCACACTTTAGGAAACTGATACAACCGATTACGCTTTAGAAGCGCTGTCACGCAGTAAAGTTGAACGTGTTTACTTGGTAGGTAGACGTGGACCCTTACAGGCGGCATTTACTATAAAAGAGTTGCGTGAGATGCTGAAATTGCCAAATGTGCAAACAATTTGGAGATCAAATGATTTCAATGGTACGTTAATTATGCGCATACAAAGCAATTTCAGTGCAAGTTTTGAATTCTGATAACGCAGATGTAACTTCACAACTTCCCAATTTGCAAAGACCACGAAAGCGTCTTACCGAGCTTATGCTTAAAAGTTTAAGTGAACAAAGCGCTACACCGGTGAAAGGCCACAAGCAATTCTTACCCATTTTTTGGCGTGCTCCAAAGAATATAATTGACAAGGAAATAGAATTTTATGTCACGAAATTGCAGGATAATGCCGCAGTAGCGACAAGCGATACAGAACGTTTTCCTGCTGATTTGGTGCTACGTAGTATCGGTTATAAATCCATTTGCGTAGATAATAGTATATGCTTTGATGATAGTCGTGGTCATGTTTATAATGAAAATGGTGATGTTATGGTTTTAATATAAAAATTTACTTATTAATCTTTACATTTTTGTAGGTCGCGTTTATAAGAATTCGAAAGAGAAATCGATTGATAAAGGACTTTATGTTGCCGGTTGGTTGGGCACTGGCCCTACTGGTGTCATTTTAACAACTATGAATGGTGCTTTTTCTGTTGCCAAAACTATTTGTGATGACATTTCAAGCAATAAGATTGACACCAATACAGCCAAAAATGGTATTGCTATAAGCGATAAACCAGTGGTCACTTGGGACGGCTGGGCGCGAATAGATAAATATGAAACTGAAGCAGGAAAAGCGAAAGGAAAACCTAGAGAAAAAATTATTGATGTAAAAGCAATGTTAGAAATTGCAGGAATATAGTTTTTTGTATTTATTTTTTATTATTTAATAATTTAATTTTCCATAGGTAAATTTTTTGTGTTGTTTAATGGTAGCTTAATAAATTAAATATTTTGATAAAGTATTAAATTAATTATTTAATATATGCAATTTTTTAATTTATTGATATATGGGCGTCAAGAGAGGTTGCCTTCTAAGGTGTGTACAATGTCAAATTTTTTTGTGGGATGTTAATAAGAGATGGAAAGATTCGCCAATATGTAGGCGCCTGTTTGCAAATTGAACGCGTTTTTATAAAAAAAATGCAGCAGTGTTATTGAGATGCCCCGTAAAGATGTCAGTTTTGTAGTTTGTCACAGCCTGTTATGGAACTATGCTAGAAGATTGAATCTCCCATTTAATCATTCCTGTTGCAGTTGTGAAGTGCATGATAAAAGTGTCTTACATCAACTTTGCTACCTCTCTAAAGCATCGAAATATCTAAAGAGCATTATCAGCTTTGAAAAAGCACTTTCAGCATAACCTAACCTAACCTACTTGGTATCTACACTGGCTAGAATTCGGCAAGATTTTTCGACGTTCGAATGCAAATAATTTTGTGTGTTAGCGAAGATGTGAGAGTGCATTGCAAAACTCTTGCTAATATACACGTAGTGTTAGCGTCTACCTAATAGACTCCTATAACTAAACGAATACAGGTTTTTGTTATTTAATATTATAATTTTTCTTATTTACCTGTGTTTTATTATATCTAATACTCATTGGAAGACAATTGTTCTTTCGTTATCTGGGTATTAATAGCTATTACTAGGATTTATTGAATAAGAATTAACAAGGGAGAATAATTTGTTAAGAAACAAGTTGTGTCGAAAACATATTGTAGAGCTGCTAGTACTAACAAAGTTTCAGTCGTTTTAACATATAAAAATATATGTATGTTTGACAAAAAAAACAATGGCATCAAATATAGTATAGTTATATATCAAAAAGTGCTACGTAGTTAAATAACATAACCTTTAAAGTACTAAGAATGTTATAAAACATAATCTATTTTTGTTACACGGAAACGTTAATTTCTGTTTTTATAAAAATTTTCACATTCGTCTCTTTTTTTAGTACTATTTTTTGATTTGACGGTACCGCGTCAAAACAAAATTAAGCAGAATCTAGTACTATTAGAACAAAGTAGCTTCATAATACATTTTAAAAAAACTTAAAACAATCATTTACTTTTTTCTTCGCTGCCAAATATACAACTATGCACGCCTTAACAAAAGTAAAAAAGAAATCGTAAGCTCAGATTGAACACAGTTCAGTTCAATCTAGATACAAATCACTCTAAAGATACTTGATCAAATCTAGTAAACGATCGATATCTGTTGTTTGCATGGAACAAAATGCATAAAATCTTGCAATATCATTGTTACAATTAACCGTTTCTTATAAGCAGAAATGCCCATCATTTACTTCGAAATCATTCAAACAAAAAAAACAGAAATTCTTATTATTGGCGTAAAATATTTATGTAAAAAATATTACATTTTTAAAATTTTGTATTTGTAATTATAAGTATTTTAAAATATTTAAAAATAGATAAATAATATAAAATAAACTCATTACTAATGTAGTAAAACAATGTAAATAAAATTATATTAGTATGCTTTGATTTCCCACCACAGCCTTTGTAATTCACCACTAAAAATTTTCTATGTTAATACATCGCAACATGCCAGATATTTGATGTAAAAATAAATCAATAACAAATATTATTTAAAAAATTTTCTGTTTTGGTTAGTTTAAAAATATAAACTAAAGCTTCTTGCTATATATTAAAAAATATCTATATTTGAATAAAAACTAATCGATAATAAAAAAGTGGTGATGTGCATCTCGCCTAATTACACTCTCGTCTTTCGTGCTGATTCTCACTAATTTTTACATAACCGGTGTTTGGCATTTCAGTTCTGCGGCAAGTAAAATTAAAATAATTTAGTTTTACCATAAAATTTAATCAGGATTGTTACCAATTACAGTTGAAACAATATGGCTAGCGCTAATGACAGCTGCACATTGTGCCAAAAGATTGGTCTTAAACCATTTACAAAAGAAAACATCTACAACTACTATATTCCCTTGCATGGCTTGGTCTCATATGGAATACTTTCCGTTAACGTTATGAATCCATCAATGGCTTTGAAATTTTTACCAAAAAAGGACTTAACAAATGCACTCTTAGTTAGCAGCATAGCAGGCACAGCCTTTTACATATATGGACGACCACATTTGGGAAAAGTGCCTAGTGGTAAGCGCAGCATGTATGCATTGTTGGGAAGCAGCCTGTTCAGCATGGGATCAGTTTTGGCTTGGGCATTGATAAAATCTGCGCTACCAAAGGACAATGCTGCGTTGGCCACTATTGCAGGCATTGCAACCGGAGCCGCAATTGTGAAATTAAGTACCGACTATATAAACGAAACAGATAAATTGGCTTAAATTAGTGAATAATCATCATTTTGAGACGACTTCAGTGATTTTGGCAACCATCTCGTGTAATTGCTAACATTTATAAATTTTTTAAGTTACTTATATTTTATAGTCATTATGCATAAATAAAAATGTAAGCAATTTCAAGTTTTTCAATGATTTTTAATATATTTTACAAAATTATAATATACACAAATAAATTCCTGTGTTATCTATTTTTATATAATGCTAAAAGATTATTCCTAAAATAAAACTTGTTGATATTGACAGGTCACTGCTGTAAAAAAAAATATGCATCCAAAGGTCAAAAGTAAAACTAATTTTAATTTACTTACAATGAGTGTTTTGCTTTAGTTTGATTTTAAGGTTATTAAAGCCGCTTTTGCTTAGTGGCAAAAATTTAGTTTAGCAATAAAATTTGTCTAATTACAAAAAGTCACTTTTGGTTTTGAACGGAGCCGAACGGACTTTGGTCGTCAAATTCAAGGAGTGATTCTCGTATGTAGAACCAGCCGTTCTTGGAACCACTTTTATGCTATCCAACATTATAGCAGTGGAATATAAATCTCCTTTAAGACTATACTGAATTAATAGTTGAAATTGGCTTTATTGTTCAAGGTATAGGGCATCGCTGTAGGATTCAAAAAGTGGTGTTATATACAACGATTTATGTAATCCAGTTTTTTTTTGTTTCTTGTGGTTTTCGTATGTTGACCCGACCGTTCTTGGTACCACTATTATATTATCCAACATCATAGCAGTGGAATATAAATCGCCTTTAAGACTATACTGAATTAAGAGTTGAAATTGGCTTTATTGTCCAAGCTATAGGGCATCGCTGTAGGATTCAAAAACTGGTGTTCTGTACAACGATTTATGCAATCCAGTTTTTTTTTGTTTCTTGTGGTTCTCGTATGTAGACCCGACCGTTCTTGGTACCACTATTATATTATCCAACATCATAGCAGTGGAATATAAATCTCCTTTAAGACTATACTGAATTAAGAGTTGAAATTGGCTTTATTGTCTAAGGTATAGGGCATCGCTGTAGGATTCAAAAACTGGTGTTCTGTACAACGATTTATGCAATCCAGTTTTTTTTTTGTTTCTTGTGGTTCTGGTATGTAGACCCGACCGTTCTTGGTACCACTATTATATTATCCAACATCATAGTAGTGGAATATAAATCTCCTTTAAGACTATACTGAATTAAGAGTTGAAATTGGCTTTATTGTCCAAGGTATAAGGCATCGCTGTAGGATTCAAAAATTAGTGTTTTGTACAACGATTTATGCAATCCAGTTTTTTTTTGTTTCTTGTTTTTATATTGTTCCACTTTACTTAGTTTTATAAATAAAATATGAGGATTTGTATTTCCGACCTCAACTTCAGTCAAATCAACTTAACAATACCTATTGATTCAAGATTACAAACCACATTCCGCTCAACAAAGGGATATGAACATACTGTGTTCATTTCTAAAAAATCGTAAAACACGAGTATATAAGATCGGCAAATGTTTCAGATTACCTTTTAAGATATCTGGTGGTATCTACTTTTTAAAAATGTTTAAAATGTAAAATTTAACAAGAAAGTACCGAGCAAGCTTGAAAATAGTCTGCGTCTATTTAGTTATAGACTGTTTAAACTGAAAAATCTATAAGTTTTTTTGTTGTTGACACGCATCATTTTAGTCGCTAAGACGACATTGAACGACGTACTTACTGGGCTACAGTATAACCTGCCTCAAATGTGCCGTTAGTATGGGGCCTTATGCGCGGCCTTATTATTGTGGGTTTTATCGAGGCTATTATCTGGTTTAGTAAGATGTTGTTGCGGTAATTCGCAGTATACTCGTTTGTCGGAGTATTATTAGTAGAAATTGGTTGTCTAACGGTTGACGTTATGGCCATACGTAATGCATTCCTTTAGTGTGGCCACCTATCAATTACTGAGCCTTTAGCATGAGTTCGTCTATATTTTTGTCTGAGTGGTTAATACATTTGAACAAAATATAATTGTTGTGAATTATGGTTACAGCGCCTTTTGGAAATTACATCATAAAATAAAAATTATATAAAATTCTATACTAAATAAATTTAAACATCTAATTGTTTTTACGAATATAAATGTGGTCTGCTGCAAATATAAATCTGGCATAATTCAATATTTTTAATGCAAAACATTTCTGATGATCTCAAATACACACTAGTATATTACCAAGTACATAAATAGCACCTAGTCTCAACGTATATGTATGGAATATGGAAAAAATTAGCTAATAGCATATTTAATAGTCTATAATGCAATGAACCTGTTGTCATCTGCCAATACTTCAAAATGGAAAGTGTGGATCACTGGATTTTCTATTACATTTGTATAGATATGAATACGTCACTACACGTACTTCATGTTGTTGTTGTAACCCATTGATAACTGCTGTTAAGTCTCTTTGGGAGTGGTGTATGGCACTTGGTCGTTGTGGTTGAAGAGTGGCTACGGGAAGTAGACCCAGCCGTTCTTGGAACACATAGTGCATTAACGCGTTTGTATACCTATAGAATAAATTAACCGAAATATTCCTCATTGACATTGAACTATATAGATTGCAATAAATGAACAGAATTTAAAAGCGAAATCCTGTTCTACATGTCTATATAGAAATGTCTACAAGTCTATATAGATATGTCTACAAGTCTATATAGAAATGTCTACATATGTCTATATAGAAATGTCTACATATGTCTATATAGATATGTCTATATAGAAATGTGTACATATGTCATTTTAGAAATGTCTACATATTTCTATACAAAAATGTTTACATATGTCTATATAAAAATGTCTATATAGAAGTATCTACATATGTCTACATGTCTATATAGAAATATCTACATGTCTATATAGAAATATCTACATGTCTATGTAGAAATATAGAAATGTCTACATGTCTATATAGAAAGTCAAAGTACATGTCTATATAGAAATGTCTACATTTCTATAAAGAAATGCCTCTGTCTATAAAGAAAAGTACATCGTTAAAATAATGCATTAAGTTGTTACCATCTTGTACCTAAAATAATACAAAAATATAACCTACTTATCTAATCTTATCTAATAAGAAGAACATATACAGCAATGATCGTAGTATTTTCAATTTTGCAGTAATATATTTCACCTTTAATAATAATATTGTTTGCTTTAATAATATTTTATTTTAATTACTTAAGGCTTTTATTGTATTTAAAGTTTTTCTCTTTCCAATGCTTAAATCTAATAATTAATAATGTTTAACAATTAAAATGTGTTCATTAAACGAATAAAAATTATTATATAGATTTATATATATATTTAAATTTATAGTGCTTGAAATAGCTATTGTTCAGAATAAAACCTACTTTTAAAAAATATTTACATTTTTTGATTTAGTATTGATATAAAAAAAATCAAATGATGTGGTGTGGTTAACGCCACAAATTAAATGAAAATTATTAAAATTTTATAATATATATACTTAAGATGTATACAATATATTTTATAAAATTGAAAGTTCAATAGAATTTCTGTCAGACTAGAAACAGATTCTATATACTAAATTCAAGCAATTTTTGCAAAAATATATAACATAATTTAATATTACAAATTATTGTTTTCATATATTTTATTTTTAAAATTATGCTTATGTAAAGAAATTATATTAATATATTTATTTTAATATAAATGGATATCCTTTCATATATATGCCAACTTAAAGAAAAGGGAATTATTAGTATAAAAATAGGGATCTATTTATAAATAGTAATATATTCAATAAATTTTAATTTAATTTTTTTTATTAAAAGTTGCACATATAAAATTTTAAATTATTAGTAAAACATATTCTTAAATTTATATAAATATTGCAAATAAAAAAAGTGCATCGCATAATTGTCTTAAATTAGAAAATTAAAATTTTAATTCATTTTCATTTTTTTTTCTGGAACACGTGGAAAAAATTAAAACCTTCTTAACTTTAAAGCCTAACGATTGACCAAATATACGAGTTATCATTACTATTATTTGTTTTTTTTTTTTCATAATTTGTGAGTCCATTACCCTCACTTGCAACAATTTAAATTAAATTTAAATTACGTGCACGTCTACTACCAGTAGCAGACATTAAACATTAGACAAACTTAATTACATGAGCACCAGCAGGCACTGCTTTACTTTTCTAAATATTTTGTTTATGGTAATTGATAATTCGATACAGGCGAATGCATTTCACATACTACAGATCTTATCTATTTAAACTCTGGAACTTATATTTGACTGAATTATAATAACAAAATTCTGTGAGAAGTAAATGAACAATATTTCATCACTTACAGCACGTTTACACTAAAGCAATTAACTCGACAAATGTGTTCCCATTTTTATACAAAACCCATACAAAAATGTACTAATAAGATTTAATAATTGCAAGTGTAAACACAGCTTTAAGCATTTAAGATGGATATAAAATCATAAATGTATATGATAGTGCAATATTGATTATATATAAGTAACGGAGGATGTATGGATAAATAAAATTTCAGTATTGATTAAGGAATGTTAAATGGTTCTAATATTTCTTTGTGTTGGTGTTAATGTATTGAATAAATTAATTCTTTTAGAATTAAATATACAAACAAATTTGGATTTAATTATTTATATACATATAAAATATTTATGCGTGGTCAAAGGGCAGTATCCAATATTGAACATTTATTTTTAATTGTACAATAGTTATTTTATTTATTATTGTAAATATTCTCTATTTATTTATTTAGTTTATATACGAAACTATATGGATTTATAAAATTTGTTTGAATATTATTTTTATGTATAAATGTATAATTTTATACATTAACTGTAAATTAAATGTTTGTGTAAAAAAAGTATCCATAATTAGTAATTTAAACGAAGTACATTTGAGATATTTAAACATTTTTCAGTATTTTGAATATTTGGTGCTGAAACCAGCACTTTGACTTTTGTTTATTTTAATGTATATACTTAAATTAAGTTGAGTAAAAACTGCTGGCGTGAGAGAGAGTATTGTTAAGGCGGTGTGCAAAATTGATATGAATTGAATTAAGTTATCATTTTTTATTATTTTTAAAATTTGGAGCTGATACTAGCACTTTGATTTTTGTTCATTTTAATGTATAGCGGCTTTCTGTGGCTTGAAATGGTTTTCTTGCTTGAGCGAAATAAAAGTCACAAAGGTTATATTATTATGTGGAAATTATTTTATTGTTTTGCTTTAATTTCTTAAGCCGGAAAACTTGAAACTTATTCTGGAAAAATTATTCTTTTTCTATATAATTTTCTAATGTCCATATTTTTGGCTAGAAATGTATATACTTGAACTAAGTTAAGTAAAAACTGCTGACGCGAGAGAGAGAGTATTGTTAAGGGTGCGTTCAAAATTGATATGAATTGAATTTAGTTTTTTTAGCCCCATAGGGATCTATGGAGCAGATAATATAAAGGAATTACAAATAAGCATACATGAGTTAGGTAATGGTAGTGTGGGAGAAGGGAAGAGTTTAGAAGTTAAAAATAAATTGAGAATGGGTGGGAAATTCAATTAAGTATGGTAATTTGTATACTGTGACATTTTTAATGTAAGACAATAATGAACATTTTTTACTCATAGCTCGAGAAGTGGTATTGTGCGCGACCTTATAATGTAGACATTCATAGAGCACTGTATTCTTATATAGTACTTCAATGTATATAATTTGAATATAGAAAAAACTTCCGAATAACTGTAGTCTGTTTCCCGCATTAAACAAGTATTGAAACGAAAAATTTTGTTAAAAGTATCAATAGCAATATTGCTGTTCTTAACAAATGGAAAATGTTCTAAATTTTTATGTGATTTATATATTTTTGTTCATTTCTACTTTAATCAAACTTCATTACTTTTACTACAATATACTTCGTAATATGTCATTTGCAACTCGTTTATATTACAAATTTCGGATACTTTTTGATTGCAATATATATAAGTTATATAGCAATTATATATATATATATAAATATATGTATTATCTTAAAATATTATATACCATATATTCAGCGTAGATAACAGTTTAATAATTAACACCAGGGAGCAAAAAAAATTATCTAGGGCATTTTTGAAATTTTTAACAAATATTCAACAATATGGATCTTGGTGTGCAAATATTGAATAGTTTTTTGAGTTATGATGGCAGGAAGTTTAGGTAAAAACTACATATTTGTTGTTGTCTATGTATTATCTATTCGTCTTACAAGATATATAAGAGAACCACTTTTCATACAATTATTATCACGTATGTATAATAAAATCATGGAAAAAGGTGTTTTTCACATGTAAAAGAAATTTTGCAAATAACTAAAGTTAGTTTAGGGAATAATACTTGGACTAATATTAGAAATGCTACGATAGCTACAGAGTTACTTAGAGAAATTAATTTTTATAAGAAGTATATTGCATTAATACCTTTGTTTCGCTAGTATCGAAAAATCATCACCTTATTATTTTGATTTGCACTACGTATTAAGTTGCTATATATAATATATATATGTTTATATATATATATATAAATATATTTGTATATACATAATCATATATACACATATGTTTGAGTGTATATTCATATTTGCAATCTTAGCAAGAAACCCATTATTAATTATGACTGTTTCCACTGTCTAAAATGCCATCGCGTTTCTCAACATCTTCAGTTGAGTTATTAAGCTTTAGTTTTGTATCTTCTGAGCTTTCAGTTTCTTTTTTTAATTGAGAAGGTAGTTTGACTTTCATTTGAACCTTTAGTACATCTCTTAATTCTTTTATTTCGTGTTGACCTTGCATTAAACGTTTAACGCCACGAGGTAAACCACGACATGATGAAAGATTAATTGAACTCATATATGCACAGTTAGATAAAATCTCTTTGACAGCCTCTTCAGATACCGAAGAACCACATAGATTTAAATGCCTAAATATTGAATTCATTAATAAAACAATAACTGCTTAAAGTTGAATTAATTATAACTTACGCCAAAGGTGATTCACTACCCTTTTCAGCCAATGCACGTAAAGCATTATCCAAAGGTTGTTGAACATTTGCCCATGCTAAATCCAATTCAATAAGACTATGTGCCCATTTAGATGCAATTAGTTCTAAGCCCGAGCTTTTTTTATAAAGTAAATTAAATTAATTTTAACATTTTTTTAATATATATTTTATGTGTGCCACCTACCAATTATCTCTCGTTACTGAACAACCAGATAAAAATAAATGTTTTATATCCCAAGCTGGCAGACGGATTAAACTTTCATGTGTTAAACGCGCACAGCCACGTACATCAAGCAGCTTCAATTTTGAGCTAGTCTTAAGGATGCGTTGCAAATGTTCATCACCAATAACACGCGATTCGTCAGTTAAAGCAGCAATTGATAATTCTTCCAAATTTGGAAATCCAGGCGAATCCATCTGCAGTAACAAAATTTGATATAAACATAATTTATATATAATCATTTTATATACCATTTCTTGCATTGTTGCTGTACTAGGCGTTATTTGCGAGTTGGTAACACGCAATACCTTTAATTTTTTGCAACCATGTTGTAATTTTTCTATGCGTAGTATCCCATGTGAAGTGGCTTGAGTGGTTACGTTAGAGAGATCCAGGAGCACCAGATTCGCACAATGGTCCTTTATTAAAAAATAAATTTAATATTTTCTACTTTTAAATACTATTTTTATTATACCGATAAAATGTTAACAATTTGTGGTATTCCTGCCAGACGATTATGTGCCAAATACAAATGCGTAAGCCGTTTATTCATTGTCTGCAATGCAGTACAAAGGGATTGCAGGCCAACAGCACTTTTACTTGCATTCATTTCAACCTAATTATCAAAATAAGTGCATTAGTAATATAAGCTTTAGTTGGAAAAGAGAATCAAAAATAGTTACATTAACTGAGCTTAAATCAATCCGTTCTAATTTCTTCATATTGTTAACTAAAAACGCCAAATGATCGCATGTGAAACCTTTCCAGCCCGCTAATGTAATACCCGTTAAGTTTGTACATCCAGCAGCTAATTTGTGAAGAAAGCAGTTAATGTCAGTGACCTTCCAATTTGCTAAAAAAAAAAAAACAAATATTGTATTCATATGTGTTTCATAATAATTTGTAATATAATTAACTTACAGATATTTAAATCTGTGCAAGAGCTGCAGCGATTATCCACAACCCACTTCAACCTAAGTTCAGTTCTAGATTTTTCTTTAAACCAAGTTGTAAGGTCTAATACTTTCCATAATGTGGGTCGCACTGATACTCGCCGCCATAAAGCGCATACTCTTCCCAAACGGCATAATGTTGGCAAAGATCCTTCTTTTTCAACTGCCTTTTCAAAAATCTTAAAAGAAATATTAAACACATTAATATATATAAAAAAAATATTTCAATAATTATTTACTTACTTGATAGAGTACATCTTCTGGAATCTTTGATCCCCATATGCTTTGCTCAATTGGTTCACTTGCTTCTTCTGCTTTGACTCCACTGAATGAAACCTTTTTTTGACGTTCATTGTTGTTATTGGGATTGCGATCTTTTTTGCGTTTCGTTTCATATTCACTGTCATCGCTATCGACACGATGACGAGATTTTGATTTACGGGAACGTTTACGAATTTGTTTTGAAGATGTGGGTGGAGTTGGTGCAGTTGCAGTTACTGTTGCATCAGACTTTTTAATACATAGCTTGATGCCAACTTTATTATCGCTTATCTACAAATGATAAAAACGTCGTTAGATTTAAACAAATAAGATATGAATTATCTTTAACTATTTACCTCACTTTCATATATTGGTACTTTTTGCTTTCTTGGACGCGTTGAGCGTGATGATTTGTTGATTTTTTTATTGATGGACGCCATTAAAGGTTTACCAGATTTTGGTATAGTGCCATTAGCAACAATGTTTATCGGTTGAACGACACGACCCAGATTTTTTGTAGAAATTGGTGCTTCTGAGTTGTCAGTGTTACGAGGTGAAGCTTGAGAACTGTTGGTTTTAGGTTTGATTTCAGGCACAACTTCGGGTGATAATTGAGAATCAGAAGCGGGAGATGATGACGTCGCAGTATTAGTTTCATCAGTTTGTGTTTCGGACTTTGGAGGGGACAGAATATTGTCTGGAATTGAATTTGCGGCCTCTGCTTGAGGTGGCGTTTGAGATTGCGTTGTCGGGGAAGGACTTTTCTTTGTCACTGGCAGAAGATCTTTTGCATTCTCAGCGCTTTTATTTTTAATTTTATTTTCACCTTTCAGAACTTCGGTGTCATTTTCAATGGTTTTAATTTCCTTACTTGTATCTTTTTTTAATGTTTTATCGGCTGAAATATGATCTTTTATTGGAGACATTTTCCGCGTATTAGAAGATTTTATTTCAGTGGTATTGAGAGGTATATGATCGTTTTGCTCATCATTTATTTTGTCTGCTTTTGAATTAACTTCTTCAACTTTCTTTAGTTGCAATTCAGCAGAATCCGTTATAGCAGATTTATTTTGAATATCCATTTTTATAGTTAATTTAACAAATAAAATGAAACCTGTAAGAATAAAACTATGCTTCAGTTTGTAATTACACAATAAACAGTAATTTGAAAATAAAATAAACATGAATTTGTGGCATTATATTTACAGTTGCAATTCTTATAGGAATTGTTGTTGTTAAAAACGCGCTCACCTGTGTTTTTATTCACTGTTTACAAAATATATTACTCCGTTTATTGTTTTTACTTTTATTTTCTATTGTGGATAAGAGAAATTAAAATTGTATTTCTCTTTCACTCACACTACAGCCTTTCTACATTTTGTGTGCACAATACGCAACATTATGGTTCTCCAATTTTCCGCTTGCACTTATAATTCACCATTTTTCTTTTTGATAGCAATTCAGAAAATTGATTAATAACTATTTAAACTCACATTTCTCTTATTGCTTTTAATATTTCGAAAAAGTTTATGCTTTAATAAATAACATTTTCACCACTAAAAATGAAAAAATTATTAATTCTCCCCGAAATGACAATTTTTCACCTTAACTACGTAGAACCGCGGCAGCAACGAACGATAAAACAATTTCTTCATTTGTGTTTTACATACATTTTCTATAGATAAGCTTGGCCGCATGGTTGTATGTTGAGGTAGAGATTTTTATAATGGATTTTGATGTATATACGATTTTGCTAATAAGTGAAAGTATTCTAATATTAACATGCAGTAATGTTTCACATTGAAAAAATTAAACCAATATCATATTATATTAAAATAAAATTTATTTTAACCGGGTTCAAAGTCGGATATATGTTATAACACTCAAATTGTTAATAGGTAATACTATGTTTATATTGTGAGATTACAAGAACGAGATTAAGTTAATCTGCATTTTTAATCTCCACCGTTTACATTATATTAAGATTAAATTAATCTACATTTTTAATCTCCACGGTTTATATTATATATTGGAGATTAATTTTGAAGTTTCTCTTGTTGTGTTTTGGTTCGTGTGTTTGATAAAATTCTGTAAATAAAGCATTTAATTACAATTTTGTATTAAATAATTGTAAGATATATTCAATAAATAGTTTTATAACAATAATTCAACAAATTTTAGTTATAATTATGTATAAAACTATTATTAAACAAATTTAATAGAAATTTCACTCACT
>NC_051847.1:26964127-26975415 GCF_002237135.1 Teleopsis dalmanni | reverse complement strand
TAAGATATTCAAAAAAGTCACTCGCTTAGCACCTTGTCATTGACCAATCAGAACTCTTTATTGTTGAGACTATCTCTCCACGAATCAATATGAGAGATGCAACTATTTTTCTGCAAATAATCGAAATAGAAACACTTGGGAACAGCTTGATTAATTAGAACATTTCTCCATCGGAAAGACACATCTTTTCCAGTAAATGCAGTCTACTGCATAAAAAAAGATCAAGCTTTTCGAATATCACTCAATTTATAAACTACACATGATTTTATCGTGAGAACGACTTGCTGACGCTCCTAAATACACGAATATTTTAAAAGCTCAAATAATTGAAAAGAGATAGATACACACATTGAAAACTTAATTAAATGAAGATTGAGATAATAAGATAAATACGCTCTTTCAGAGAAAAAACTCTCTATTTTTTAATTGAATCGTAAGTTCAAATAAATTCAGATTTGCTCAAACTTCTTCAATGAATATTTACAGGAAAATTACTAAATAAAAATGAATTTTATATATGAAAAATTTATAACAAGAGTTTAGCATATTTGCAAAAATGATCAATAATTTAAAAAAAAAATATATATTTTAAAACCATGACCATTCTAAACATATTTGAGTACAAAGACATATTCGACATCATATGAAAGGATATTTAGTGTACCAATAATCAGTAAGCGAATTAGGTTATGTGGATGAATGTAATTAATTAGTAAATTAATTTTGTTACCAATAATTAGTAAACGAAGTATGTTATGTTGAAGAATACAATTAATTGTTTGTAAAAAGCTCGTGGACCGATATGACCAGTTGCTGCATTAGGAAATACAGATATGCTGTTATAATATTTTAATAAAGCAAACAATTTTAGTGAATCCTTTTCTATATAAAGATTTTGAATATCTATATAATTTTTTATATGTAAAATTTTCCTGGACACAAAATTTTAATAAAAATTTAAAATTATTTTTTTAAATTTAATTATGTTTCTTCTATTAAGATAAGATTTGATTTCCGACGTATTATTGAACTTCATCATGCATATATAATATAATTAAGCTTCAAAAAGGATTGCACTGGTTATTAAGTTAAAAATTAAATTACACTTACTTAATGATTTTGTATTGAAATGTTATATATTAATTGCATTAATTAACTTTTATTTATATTAAATCCTAAATATAAATATATGAAATGCATATTTCTCATTCAAACATAATATTCTCCACACTTTTTTTATTAAATATTTAGATATAATTTTGTAGATATTAAAACTTTTTAAAGCTAAACTTTTTTCACAAATCTGAACTTAATTTCACTAAGAATTGAATATCACTGAAATCAGTCTAAACTGCAGTCATTAGTTAAAGTAACTCATTAGTTTTCACTCAAAACTCTTCTTTTATAGCTGAAAATTGTTCCATACAAAGACGTGGACGTATTAGTGAAAACTATAAAATACTTATAATCAGTTGAGTCTCATTTGTATCAAATACAAATACATATCATAATATATACCGTTTGTAGATTAAAGATATTAATATATGATTAAAGATATTCACATATGATTGTATATTGTATAGATGTCCTTTTCATACCTATATGGAAATAATTAAAATTTTATACACATTATATACACACAGATTTTTCAAAAATTATGGTGACATTGCAAAACCTGATTAAACCATTAAATACAAATATATATACTTAATGCTTAAACTCACTTACTATAATCAAAACAATAGATAGCTATATACAAAAACTATATACTTTTAAAACTATTAAAACTATCTACCAAATCTACCTATATCTATCGATCTATCGATTTTGTTCTTCTATAATTTTATATTATTTCAAATGAGTTTGCTAACATCAAAAGAACCACCAGCATCAGTTTTTATATTTAATATTCTAGGACAATTGGACAATATATATATAATATTCTTTCGTGAAATTTTCTTTAGAGAAAAGTTTGTTATCTTGTATTATTTTACTTCATACAAGCTAAAAAGTTTACAGTTAAGGAAATTTTGGAATTTTTTTAAAAAATACGATCATAGCTCAACAACATATTTTTTGAATTTATCTTATTTATTCCAATATTTTTAATTAATTATTTTCTAAGTTAGGTGTATTCGAAAATATCTACAATGTTTAATACTTACATTTTAATGTATAAAATTTTTTGAACATTTTCTCAGAATTTGTCGTTTAATTTTTATAAAAAAATCTTTATAATTAAGAATTGTTTTCTTAAAATTCTTGATTTTAAGAATTGTCCATAAGCTTTGGACTGCTGATCGGTAAGCACGAATGGGCTGGTATTTTATCTAAATTACAAATTACATGGATTAGATCCATACTTCTATGTTTATTGCAAGGAATATCGAAATTAAATGGTGAATAATCATTTATTATGATACGGCGAGTGAAAACAAATCTGCTGATCTGTTAATAAAGCATTCGTACTGTATTGACCAAACTGATTTAGGTAACGTTCCGATATTTCCTTATACTGTAGTGTTTTAAGTACGTAATAAAATTCTGATCAAAAATCCATACTATACTGTTTTAACTGTTTTAATACACGCTTCGATTTCTTGTAATACGGTAGTCTTATAAGTACTTAATGAAATTTTGATCAGAAATTATTTAATATAAAAATTCAAATTCATAAATTACAACGATAACAACGATTTAGTGATATACCTTAATTCATTTGACAATAATGTCTGATCAAAATTAGAGTCCTTATACCATTAATTGGTGCGTATACGTTTCGAAATGCTAAGCGAATAAATTTCAAGTCACTTAGATAGATAGATATTATCTAAACCCTATAAACCCTATATATAAGGGATAGCATGTATTTCTTAGTCGATATGTTCGGATTCATCTAACAATGTGCAAACATTTTAATCCATCGTTTTATATTCATTCCAATGCTGATATAATATCATATACATTGTTATTTTCTCTTTAATTGTTATGATTTCTGTTTTTAGTTTTTCTCCTTAAAATGATACGTGTTTGTTTATATTACTGCACTTTAATAAACATAAGGAATAAAGAGATTGCTGAGGCAATCGATTTAAAAAGTCATCCGACGATTCGAATTTCATTTTTTTTATCATAAAACTTTATGCTTTCAAGTAAATAGTTATATTTTTAAAACTTTATAGTTCTTTAACAAGAACACTTAAGTAAATATAGACGTTGCTGTTTATAATTGTTTTGGTTTTGTGTTTAAGGTGACCCAATAGAATGTATTATGGGTAATATCGGAACTATGGGTAAGAAATGTATTAGAAGGTCTAAAAAAAATACGGAACTAATGATTAGAAATATGCCTATTTATTTCATGACCAGCTATGATTGCTCAAACTTAAATGTTTTGTATATCATATTATGCTTTTATAAAATATACTTACATATAATATGTTTATGTAATAAAAGACTTAAAGCAATTATTTCTTAAGAAATAATCATTTGTGTTCATGCAAATCTAGAAATTCCTGAATACCTTGTTTATGGTTGTATACTACAGACTCAATAGTGTTCCTTATTATTGACATACTCTTCCAAAAAGCCATCTATGAAATACTAAATCCCACCACTACTCAGAAAAATATTATAGAAATCCATAAGCGTACTAAAATCCATAAGAAGTATTACTATACAAACGAAGAAAAAGCTTAACATGTTCGCAGATTTTTTGTATTATATATAAACTTACGTTATTCCGTATTCCGTTAAAAAAAAATTTCTTTAGATTTTCCATAAGACAGCTTATTTGAATCAGTTTAGTACCTAATATATACAGCAGATATGTCTAGTTAATTAAATACCTTTGTTTCCGCATTCACCGATGACGCACATGTAAGTTAACACCCTTACCCTTAAGTCGTTTATTCACAATTAGAATTCAACTTAAAAGACTTCAATGATTAAAATGAATGATTAAAATTAAACTCACTTTTCATTTCCTTACAAAAATACTCATACCTTGGATCCTGTTAGTACTGCAATCTAAGTCGAAGTGAGCAATGAGTCACTTTATTTTAATAGTAAAATAATTAATAAATAACATATTTCATCATCACACCATATTAACAAGAAATGATATACTGGTATGGTTAGAATATTTTTAAAACTCATTCCGAGTTTTTAATCAATAGAAATTAAGAATTCCAAACAAAAACTATAGTTTTCTCATTCAATTATTCACTTTCTTAATTTTTGATAGTTTTCTCACTATTTCCACTCCATTCTTTTTAAAATTGATTTTTTTGTCAAAAGACATAAAATTCTTAATGAGAAATGTATTATGATTATATAAAATTTATATAATCTTTTATATAGGATATTTAACGAAATGTGATTTTCGCAATTAGGTTTCAACTCTGAAGTACTTGTTATAGTTTTTATATAAAGATTTAATTAGCTTCTTAAATTTTCTAAGAGGATAATAGTGAGATTATAATAAAATATTGACACAAACACTAAAATTTTACATTATCACAATAATAAAAATAAAAATCAGTTTTAAATCCTTAAAGTTATAATATTCATCAGTAAGATTACTCATTTAAAACCTTTAACTTCTATCATATATCTTCGATAACTAATGTGGTTATTGAGCTATGAGTTATTATTAATGTTCTCATTAAATTATTTTATTCACATTATATTATTTTGTTTTTATTATTTCACTTTATTGAAACACTTTTTATCGTCACAATAGTTTTAAAGTAAATGATGTTGGTGGTCGCTAGTGCAATTTAGATGGGTGCGAATATTTACTAAATTTAAAGTAATTGTAATTGTGAAAGAATTACTCACAAAACTCACTTAAACTTATGTAATAATATAACACGTGGGTTCGTATATATCCACAACAATATATATATAAAATGAATTATGTTCTCCTTGTAATTGAGTTTTTATTAAAACTGATACAATCTTCAGCTAAAATTACTCAATTTATGCCAATTGAAGTACTGAAAGAATAACTTACAAAACTCACTCAAACTGTAGACTTCTAAATATGCAATTATATATACAATAATTCATCCTCTTATTTTAGTTAAAGTTTTCTTAAACTACAAACAATTACGAACTTAAAACCTCTGACAACTTGGACCTTCCGCTTACAGCTATTATAGTTCGGAGCTTTAGCTTTAGCTAAATAACTAATTTATACCAATTGCAATACTAAAAGAATTATTCATAAGTGTCACTCAAACTTATATAGTGTATATAATATAGACTCGTATATATTCAAATATTATCCAGATATATATACACATACACATATACATATACATATATGTGCATATATATGTATATATATATATATATATATATATATATATATATATTAATATTTAATACTCTCATTGTAGCCGAATTCTCTCATTGTAGTAATTCAACACTGCTGAATTCTTATTTTTATAGGTTACATTTATAAATGTAACGGTCGCGATTGCGTGACCGTTAAATAAATTTTTAATAGTTTTCTCATCTACATATATATAGTTAATGAAGATAAAACCATATAAAAAAAATATAGTACAAAAACACACATAAATCACATATTTGGTTTAGAAAGACACGTTGTTTTTACTTCGAATCAGGCACATGGTGAACTCACTCAAAATAAGCACTCAGTTCTAGTACATTCAGTAAAGTAGCCAAGTCGTTTGCCATATAATATAGAAATCGATTTATTTGCTGCTCAATTTAATCAAATTAATTTAATTATTGCAACAGCAATTTAAAAACTTCAAAGGAAAAAACTCAATGCTCACTTTACTACTACTGGAATATAGTAGACTATACAACCTTACAATATATAAGAAATTTTACTCATAAAAGTTGGAGCGCTTTGTATACAGTTTTTAAGTAATTTCAAAAAACTGCACGTAAAAATACCTCAGTACTTTGAGTTCTCACTACTACCATAATTACCATATAGTAGACTATATTTACGATATGTAAAAAATTTCACTCGTTAATGCCATTGTTTAATAACATTGGTTCAAACACAGATTTTCAGTAATTTTAAAGCTACAAGTAAAATTGGCAACAGAAATTAAACTGAAACTGCTCATATTATTCCAATCAGTTTCATTGTATCCTCAAATTCTCTCAACCATACAAATTAAGTCAGATAATTATAAAATGAAACAAGGCTCAAGACGCGTCTCAAATAGCCTCTCTTGAGTTAACGTCAACCTCAACCTTCCCGCGGTGTTCCCTGTTTTCACTAATGAGGCTCTGGCGACCGAGTGTTCGGCGGGATATCTGAACTCTTCCATCTGCTGTCTAGAGGAAATGCTAGCTGCACATTTACATCATGGCAGGATCGGAGGCCAAATGGTGATTGGCGAAATTTAGCAGCCCTACCACCGATCTTGGCAGCTATGGGTTAATCACTCGAGGCGGCTGAAAAACATCAGATTCAAGTATTCACAAGAAATAGAAACCGGCCTGACCAAAACGATACCGACTTAAGGAATGTAAAAAGGACAAGATTTGGACAATGGAACGTGCGAACTCTGTTTCAAGCAGGAAAAATGGCTACGTTAGCCGCTGAATGCGATAGGTTTAAAATAGACGTAATTGGCATTAGTGAAGTTAGATGGAATGGTACAGGTGAATTCACAAACCAAAAGGGAGGTGTACTTATGTACTCCGGCATGCCCGACGAACAAGACCCTCACATCCGAGGCGTTGCAGTTTACGTAAGAAAAAATGTTAAGCACTCAATCTTATGCTGGAAAGCTATATCCGAAAGAATAATAGTAGTACGTTTTCGCGCAAAGAAATTCAATATGTCTCTAGTACAATGCTATGCTCCAACAGAAGATAGTCCACTTGACCGAAAAGAAGTTTTTTACAGTGCGCTAGAAAGAACGCTCTCTGAAATTCCTAGAACCGATGTAATTATTCTTATGGGCGATTTCAATGCCCAAATTGGCGGAAATAACTCAGAGTATCGAACTGTAATGGGTTCTCATGGTATTGGAACATGTAACGAGAATGGGGAGCTGTTTTTGGAACTTTGTATGAATTATGATCTCAGGATTGGAGGATCCCTATTTCCTCATAAAACGTGTCACAAGGTCACTTGGAAGTCCCCTGCTGGCAACTTCGAAAGTCAAATTGATCATATCTGCATTTCAAAACGATGGAGTAAAGTTCTATGTGATGTCAGAAACAAAAGAAGCGCTGATATCGACAGTGACCACTATTTAGTGGTGGCCGAACTGAAATTTAATATACCTAAACATAGGTATGAACACCCGCAGCATATACGGCGCACGTATAATACCACAAAGCTTAATGTTGGAGCGGTAAAGAATGAAATGATCGAACGTATTAACAACGTCAGTTTGATGGAGGATGCTTCTATTGAGGAAACGTGGCTTCATATTAAAACAAATCTCGAAGAGATCTGCAAGGACACACTGGGCTACCGTAAAAACGAGCAAAAGGAATGGTTGTCGGCAAACTCTTGGGAGCTCATTGCTCAAAGAAGGTGCGTTAAAACGAAAATGTTAGGCGAGGCAGATCCGTTTAAAAAAGCCGAATACAACATAACGTACAGAAGTCTCAGTAGGCAGATCAAGAAAGCAGTCAAAAGCGACAAGAGAAACTATTACGTTGAACTAAGCATGAAAGCGCAAGCAGCATCAGAAAAGGGCGACATGAAGGAGCTGTTTAAGTTAACTAAACAACTAGGTGGAAAATCTTTCCAAAGCAGCGCTCCAATTGAAAATGAAAACGGACAGCTGGTGTTTGCTAAGAACGAGCAGGCAGAAGTATGGAAAAGACATTTTGAGAAAACCCTAAATATCATACACAACGAAAGTGGCGAGCTCACAATACGAAGACATCTAAATCCTAACAGACAAATAGATACAAGGGCACCTAGCGTTAACGAAATAAGAGGTGTAATCATTAGCATGAAAAGTGGTAAAGCACCAGGTAATGATTGTTTACCAATCGAGTGTTTTAAGGCAGACCCCAATGCTGTGTCCAAACTTTTGCTCCCCTTGTTTAAGAAAATCTGGGAACTAGAGTCATTCCCTCTTGAATGGAAGGAGTCTATCATTGTCAAACTGCCGAAAAAAGGCGATAGAAAGAAATGCAGCAACTGGAGGGGAATTTCTTTAATACCAGCAGTTTTCCAAATTTTCAACAAAATAATTTTAGAAAGAATCGCCGTAACATTAAACGAGCTTATTCATAAAACTCAAGCAGATTTTCGCCCTGGGCACTCGTGCATCGACCAAATTAACACGATTAGAATACTTATTGAACAAGCCTCAGAATGGAATGCAACCTTGTATTTAACATTTATTGATTTTGAAAAGGCTTTCGACGCGCTTAAGAGAAGTTACATATGGATGGCGTTAAACGCTAAAGGTATCCCTAATAAGATCATTAATATTCTCAAGAAGAGCTACGAAGGGGCCACGAGTAGAGTTTTACATGAAGGTACTCTTAGCGACAGCTTTAATTGCAACAGTGGAGTGCGACAGGGTTGCGCCCTCTCACCGTTACTGTTTATCACAGTGCTAGACGTCGTTTTAGAAGCTGTAGAAGAAACCCCAATCGGCATTGGTTGGAAGCTGAATCAAAAGCTTGGTCATCTTGAATATGCAGACGATGTAGTATTGTTAACAAACAGACACACTGATATGCAAACTCTTGTTAATAACGTATGTGAGCAGTCATATAAAGTCGGCCTAAAAATTAATGCCTCAAAGACAACAACAATGAGAACAAAAGCAAGTAATCAATCGCCCATCCTTCTGTACGATCAAAACATTGAAGACGTGCAGGAACTCGAATACCTGGGGAGTATAGTCAATAGCGAGGGTGGCACGTCAAAGGACATCAGCAGTAGAGTGAAAAAGGCAAATGGCTCTTTCGCATCGCTTAACAAAATCTGGAAAGCCAACAATGTAAGCGTCGAAACTAAAACCAGAACGCGTCCTGCGTCAAATCGACATTATTATATGGGTGCGAAACATGGTCGCTTACGAGGGCCTCGACTCAAAAGATACAATCCTTTGTCAATAGAAGCCTGCGGCGTATTCTGAACATATATTGGCCTGCAAGAGTCTCCAACGAAGAGCTATGGCAGCGTACCAAACAAAAGCCAATAGAGAAAGAAATTTTGAGACGCAAATATGGCTGGCTCGGCCACACACTTAGAAAACCGACAGATCCAATTGCCCACGCAGTCATGGAATGGAACCCGCAAGGAGTAAGGAGACGAGGTCGTCCCAAAACCACCTGGCGAAGAACAGTGGCAGCAGAAACAAGCAAATCTTTTAACCAGTTACGTTTTACTGCCAGAAACAGAGAGGAATGGAAGAAGTTTATAAATATTATTTGTGAATAGACTAAGTTCTAATTTTTAAATTTTTAATTTAATTTTTATAATGAAGAACATGTCTTAATAATAATAATAATTATAAAATGAGCTCTGCATATATTGATGACAAAAATGATAATGTATTTATTAAAAAAAACATATATTGTACAAATAGATACATTTTTCTCATTTGTCTACTTCTATTATTAAAAAAAAATGTTCATAAAATATATTAAGTGATTTCGTGTTATATAATATGTAATAGGCTCGAAAAGGTTTTGAAAGGTTTTCCTTTGAAATAAAGAAATTCAAAGCCAATTATAGATCGCATTTTTATGCTGTTCTTATAAAAAAAATTGCAAGCTGAGATAACAAAGGCTTATCTAGGATAGGTAATTGTAAAAACTATGTTAGTAGTAAAGTACTTACTTAATTCCGATTTCCATATTAATACTTTTCTTCACTTATTGTTGCTAGATAATTCATAAATAATTTCCATTACAGCTGTACTTTAATATTGCAATCTTTACTTTCACTCACTAATTCAAATATTTTTAAATATTAATGTATTAAATATAATTTATTTACATTTTTCCTAAACATGAATTTAAATATTTTGAAATTCACATTCCATCATCACAGATGATTGGTTAAAACTGATTTTAACAAAAGCTATCTCCATCATCAGTCACTTAATATCTTTTATTCAATACAAATACAACACTAACCTTAAGATATTCACAAAAGTCACTCGCTTAGCACCTTGTCATTGACCAATCAGAACTCTTTATTGTTGAGACTATCTCTCCACTAATCAATATGAGAGATGCAACTATTTTTCTGCAAATAATCGAAATAGAAACACTTGGGAACAGCTTGATTAATTAGAACATTTCTCCATCGGAAAGACACATCTTTTCCAGTAAATGCAGTCTACTGCATAAAAAAAGATCAAGCTTTTCGAATATCACTCAATTTATAAACTACACATGATTTTATCGTGAGAACGACTTGCTGACGCTCCTAAATACACGAATATTTTAAAAGCTCAAATAATTGAAAAGAGATAGATACACACATTGAAAACTTAATTAAATGAAGATTGAGATAATAAGATAAATACGCTCTTTCAGAGAAAAAACTCTCTATTTCTTAATTGAATCGTAAGTTCAAACAAATTCAGATTTGCTCAAACTTCTTCAAAGAATATTTACAGGAAAATGTCTGAATAAAAAAAAATTTTATATATGAAAAATTTATAACAGAGTTTAGCATATTTGCAAAAATGATCAATAATTTAAAAAAAATATATATTTTAAAACCATGATCATTTCTAAACCTATTTGAGTACAAAGACATATTCGACATCATATGAAAGGATATTTAGTGTACCAATAATCAGTAAGCGAATTAGTTTATGTGGATGAATGTAATTAATTAGTAAATTAATTTTGTTACCAATAATTAGTAAACGAATTAAGTTATGTTGAAGAATACAATTAATTGTTTGTAAAAAGCTCGTGGACCGATATGACCAGTTGCTGCATTAGGAAATACAGATATGCTGTTATAATATTTTAATAAAGCAAACAATTTTAGTGAATCCTTTTCTATATAAAGATTTTGAATATCTATATAATTTTTTATATGTAAAATTTTCCTGGACACAAAATTTTAATAAAAATTTAAAATTATTTTTTTAAATTTAATTATGTTTCTTCTATTAAGATAAAATTTGATTTCCGACGTATTATTGAACTTCATCATACATATATAATATAATTAAGCTTCAAAAAGAATTGCACTGGTTATTAAGTTAAAAATTAAATTACACTTACTTAATGATTTTGTATTGAAATGTTATATATTAATTGCATTAATTAACTTTTATTTATAT
>NC_051847.1:26921875-26964027 GCF_002237135.1 Teleopsis dalmanni | reverse complement strand
TTTCACCTGAAACCACAATTGACTGAAACAAACAAAACTGATCAATAAACAATTATTTATCGCATCTGGTTTCGCCCATCAATTCAATTTAACTATTATATCTACAGAGTAATTATGCGTATATGCAGAAAACCGTAGCTGTGACACTGGAATACGATATCATTGATCATTGATTGCCTTCTGGTACAAATATTGACATGTCTTTCTTTTATTTAATACAATAATTATTTAAACTTATTGGATTGTATTAAGTATGTCGGTTAAGGTTTAATATTTCAATAAATTGACAGTGAATTGAAAGCAGAACCGATTGTTCCCACTTTGTTACAATAAATGAAAAACAAATCGAGAGGACAGAGTATCTGTTACTAAAGTTATATTTTAATTATGTTAATATTAAATACACAGCACCAATGTAGGTGTGTATTTTAATTTTCTTCAAGTAAGAGAAATTTATCTTTTGATTGGCATCTACTTCGACCCAAACTATTGGAATAAGAAAAGAAAGTACGAGTATTGTGTTACTTACACATATGATATTTCAACCATTTCCCACAATTTCTTTTCATTAAGCTTCAATAATTATTATTAATTTACCTAATAGTGTTTATAATTTAGATTTGACAATCATGTAGAGATATGAAAAAATTTAATAGCTTTCTAGCTAAGGATAGATTAATTTAGGAGGGCGCTTATGAAAGCAATTATCAATCGAAGACATATATTGTCTTTGATGATGCGTTCAAAGTTCCTTAAAGAAGGAAAGATAGACTATTCACTCTGATTCCGAAAGCTATCCATAATAAACCAATTATTGTTCTGCATAAAGTTAAAGAGATCCAAAAACTTCTTTTGGATATTGTTCTTTATCTCTAACTAAAAATAATATAACATAGTATGTTATATGTGATTAAGATAATTACTGATTTCTATTTACAATTTAAAAAATATTCACATTTAGACGATGATAAATATCCCAGAAAAGCTTACGAAAATTTATTATGACTATCTACAGAAGCTCATAGGATTTATTTGAAATATTCGTTATTGACATGATAAGAAGAATGATGTATATTGGCATTTTGACAAATAATTTTAATAATTATAAACAAAATTATTATAAAACTAATGAAATTGAATTAAATGGACATAATTGGTACAAATAACCTACCTTTCCTGCTAACCGAAAAACAGCTATCAACTGATGACACCTTTAAATACCTTGGTATTGTTTTAGTAAAAAGGAAAACTAACAGGGAAGAAAGACTTCTTCATCAAAACGAAACAACTTGGTCTACAAGTAAAAAAAAAAACATACCGATTCAATCGACTCAAGCGCTTACCACGAGGGCGCAATTTGAGTTTCGGGAACAGGAAAAAGTTACACGGATCCAGATCTGATGAATATAGTGCCTGAGCGATGACAGTGTTTGGTTAAAAAACTCGCGTACAACAAAAGTTTTCCATAGTAAAAATCGCTAAATGCACTTAAGGTAGTCTCACATTAACAACTGCTGTAAACAAAGGGTGTACCAATATAACAAGAAAAAGACCTTTTTGAAAAAGGTCCATTACTTAAGGAGTACTTAACAAACAACAAAATCCGGATACTTTTTGAGCAGAACGTATGATAACAAGTGCTCCTTTGTATGTTCCTAATGATATACTTCATAGTGTTCTGAGCATATCCCAATAGCAGATCAAGTGAAAGGATAAATAGAGTAACCTTTAGTCTCATCCACACTCTCAAAGGTATTGATGACTGTTGTATAAAATTTATATTAGTCGCTTGTTTATGGTGTTTAGGACAGTAATTCCTCTCCAGTTGCTGCTACATCTCAGTCATTTTTAGGAGTTTAAATTACACGTCCCTCTCCCCAGGTTGAAAGGAAACATTCGCGATTCCACTCGTCTAACTATTTGCGTATCATCAATTTTAAAAAGTACAGCTGGGACTCCATCTACACTGCTTGCTTTATTGCATTTTATCTATGAAATAGTATCGGTTTTGAAATAGCAAAGTGTTGATGGTTCGCAGTTGTAACGAATATGGTTGGCTACATGGGATAGTTCCTATACATATAGATGTTCATTGGGGCATAGTGTTCACTCATTGTGACGCACCCATATTTTTAGCTGTTCATTGGTGATCATAAGGCGATCATTTTAATCAAATGCCGGCTGAGATGTATGTATTGCATTTGATGTGAGCTTAGTTTTGATATATAGCTCGAAGATCATGATTTTCCACAGCATACTCTGTTTGTGTAGCAAAGTTATTGTAGAAGGCTCGTTTATCTCTACGGGCGCATTTCTTGATACGGTTAGCGTTTCTTTCATACTCTACCTTATTCTTATTAGAGTGCACACTATCTTTACTGTGCTTATCTTTTAATTTCCTGCGCTTTTCGAACAGGTTCCATGTTTCATTTGATACCCAATCATATCTTCTTCATCTGACAGGACCACGAACTTCTTTTCCTAATTGTAGCAGTTTTCTTGATATTATTAAATATTCATAAGTACTGCTTAATGTCATAGGAAGTGCAAATAAACTAGAGAATTTACAAAGAGGAAAAAATAATTTTTTCTCATACTACAACTTATAATTAGATCATTTATGTAAGACATATATTTCATAATATAAAATCGATACTTTTAATAAACCTTAAATAAATTGTCCATTTCTAAAAAATTGAGATATTAAAACTAAATCAGCCGCAACCCACAATTTGTAGTAATCACAATATTAGCTGGCAAATCTTGTATTTATAAATCTAAAAATATCCACTTACTGCACTACATTTCTTTTAAATTTTGAACGGATTTGAGACATTTGTCGGTTATTGTGCTCGGTTACAAGACTTAATAAAGCAGCGACCGGTGTGGTCCATTTTACCACATTTAAATATGTCGTTTTCATTTTAACGCGCTAAGAGACACATAAACCGAGCCATTCCAACAATGCGCACGCACCGGAATATCTGATATGACGTATGCGGCCCGTGTTGATTGTGTCAATTGACAAAGCCATTGGTCATATCAATGTTCAAAATTACGTGAAGATAGAATTCGAAAAAAGTTCAAAACTGTTTTATATATGTTAAGTGTCATGTAGTCAAGTTTTAATATAAAATAAATTGTTTTCCTCGACATGTATAATATTACCATGTCCCCCCGAAGAATGGAAGCGGAGTTATTTTTTAATATGCATATTCGAACGTGACTGTGTGTGGTGGTTCACGATATTTGAAAGCCCAACTATGAAAATAGTAAAAATGAAGTAGACAAATTTTGATTGTTAATAAAAATTATAAAATATTACTTTTCACAGTGATTATCTTAGAACTAACACACTTTCTTCAAAGTAATACCATAATAAAATCTATATTTCACTATTGTTATAATATTCTCATATAAGACTTTAATCATTGAAGCACCTTGATTTTAAATACTTCTGCCTATTAATGGATAAGCAATGTAGAATGGAAATAAAAAACTATTAAAATAACAGAACATTATTAATTATTAAATATATGTTACATCCAGACGTAAAATAAATCACAAACTAGTGGATACGAGGGTCACTATATTTTGAGCCCAAAAATGAAAAAATACTAACTTGTCGGGGAAATTGCTTGATTGTTTCTTAAAATATTCGCCTTTATGATTAAAATACTTTTGCATGCCTTCGAACCATTTGTCAAAGCATTTTTCAAATCTTTTTCAGACACTTCCAAAACAGACACCTGTAACAGTACTTATATAGTTGCCACATGACCAGTTTTTTCAAAAATTAAGCGACCATTCGTTTCGAAGTGCTTTGAGCACGAATAAGTTTTGCTGAATTTTGTTCATCTTGAATCAAATCGACCCATGCAGTGGACTACTGTTTTATATATGTGTTCCGGCTCCTACACATATATTCATGATTCATCACCTCTGACCTGTTACAATCTTATATACTCGCACATCTCTTGAAGCAGCCTTCTTATATTTCTTGAGCATATGTGTACACCAATGGACACGATCATCTTCTTGCGATTTTGTCAAGTAATGGGGGAACCAAATTCAACTGAAACAAACCTTACGAACCTTATTTTATATATGCTGGTGGAGCTAAAGCCTCTACCTTAATCTCATAGTATGTTGCATTAGTTTTCTGGTACAAGTACTGATTTTGGACGACCTTCACGAATTTTGCAGTGAGTGAAGTACGAATTGCGGCCACGATTAAAATCATTGTACCAGCGTTTCACAGTGGTAAAGGAAGGACATGGAACTTCATCGCCAAATGTGGAAGTAAGTTGATCGATACATTCTTGCTTTAATAATCCATGTCGGAAATCGTAATAAATCATAGAACAAAAATTTTCTCGCGTTAATTCCATATTTTCACGAATACTCAATTTACAAATCACTGTAAATAACACAAATAACGCTCTTTTAACAAAGAGTCTAAGGTAGGTTACGATAAATTATAAATAGTGACCTCCGTACAAAATAATAATAGAAATTCCTAAATTCATTAAAATTTTAAACTAGAGAAACCGTTTTTATTTTATAAAAAAAAATTTAATCCATAATAAAAACACTGAACTATAGCTTTTCTTAATCTGTAAGACATCATAATAAATAATTGATCGACCAAAGAACCACTTAAAATCACTTGACAAAGTCTTTCACCACAGAAGTTCTACACAAATGGAATTATGAAACTACCTGACAAATGGGTAGAGATAATAAATAATAATGGCCAATATAAACTAAATTAAAATTGACTTTCAATAAAGAAAATTTATTTAAATTCCTTACGTGTTAGCGATTTTCTGGTAAAAAATACCTTCTTATGTCAGCCAATATATTAATAGGTGAACTTATGTGATAGAAAATTAAAATTAATGTGGGGTTAATTATATTATAATTCCAAAAGTAACGTATATGCATGGAACGCATCTACATACTCTTTAGAACATTCCTTTTGGTGTAAAATAGAAGATCATTTACATATCCTATATAAAAGATGTCATAGTATATTATTGTATTCTTCGAAAATAATTTTCGATGATTTATTCGCAGTAAACTAGAAATAATTACGCAATGACAAAAAATAGTCATCTCTAAACATGACACATTGCTTAGCCTGAAAAACAGTGTATTTATAATAATTCATATAATAATGGCTAACTTATATCACTAATATGGTATATAAAATTTCACATGCGTGATATTTCTAATATAACAAAACTCAAAACCTCTTATGTAGGTCTTTAATTTCACATCAAAACTTTCGGAAATCATATAGATATATCGGTAAGAATAAACGGCTTCAGCATTTTCAAAAACGTAATAGCCTATCCTACTTCTAGACCAAATACTACACCATACAATGGGCTATTATCGATAAATTAGTTACGTAAATTACGTAAATGATTACAGCATTACTACCAAATATTTACTATACAGAATACCTTAAGCAAACCTTTCAGTAAACTTAAATTGCCTTGGATGACGATTCTGTTTAACAAATTGGATAAATATTTAATAATAATAAAGTAAGTTCGATCCAGACTACTACGGGTCTACTACGGACTGCTATGACTACAGAACTACTATGGGTCTTGCATTGAACCAACATAAAACACAGATAAGATAGCACTCCTTTACTTAACTACGCTAAGTAGTCATCAACTGACTGGATTCATAGATTCACTGTATTATTATTATTAAAAGTTTTAATTTGAAATCACGTAACAGCCGTTAGTACGGCCAGAAGAGTCCTATTGTACTAAATTGACTATTGGTTACACAAAACTCTTTAAAGCTTCTTGAACAAAGTCCACAACTACATCTAGATAATAGTGTGTTATTAAAGCTGGACCATTACAAAGAATATGCATAGTAGTTTCCTCATCTTCGAGGCATAATCTGCATTCCGAATTAGCAAATAATCGTAGTTTAGTTCATTGTAAGCAAATACAGAAAAATTTATCAGAAAGACACGAATTGATGTCTTTATCTCCAAAAAATTTTCAATAGTAAATAAAGTTTTCATACTTAATTTATTCTATACAACTATACTGAGGTTATACGCTGCTAGAGTTCGCTAGTTTAATGGATAGTGTTCCAAAAATAGAACGATATTATCAAACTCAGTTAGATACTGATAATAGTCTGTATATCTATTTACAACAGTATTAACAGTTGCTTTTCTAGATGACACTGATAGAACTATGGTATATATAAAAAGCGGAGTTGCCATATTTGCATTTAGAATATAAGGACGCGAGTGCTGGAAACCTTCGCCTATATATCTAGGAGTGTTTAAGATTAATCTTTGGGTTTTTTGATTGAAAACGTTGGATAATCTCAATATTTGAAGATGCAGCAGTTCCCCAGATTTCAATGCCATATGTCCAGATTGGTTTGAGTATAGCTTCGTAGATAAGAAGTTTATTTTCGACTGAGAGCTTTGAACTTTTGTTCAATATGCAGTAGAGCTCCCGCAGTCTGACGCCAAGTGCTTTTCTTTTTGTAAAAATGTAGTGCTTCCAAGTTAGTTTCGTGTCAAAGTGTATTCCTAAATATTTCGCTTGGGTAGATTGAGGAATTAACACATCGTTAAGGCGCACCGGTGATCAATTTTTCCCTTTCATTGTAAAGGTTATTTGTGAAGACTTAGGCTCATTTGCTTTTATTCTCCTGGTTTGAAGCCTCTGGGAAATGTCATCTAGCGCTCGCTGAAGTTTGTTGGATGCTAACTGGTGATTTTCGTTTGTAGCAATTATCACAGTATCATCGGCAAAAGTTCCAATGTCAGCACCAATGGTGGTAGGCAAGTCGTTAGTGAAGAGTAAGTATAACACAGGTCCCAAGACACTGCCTTGTGGCACTCCAGCCTGAATTGGCTGCAAAGTTGAAATTTCTTCCCCCTGTTTTACAAAGAAATGTCGTGATTCAATGTAAGATTTTAAGAACTCCCTTTTGTCAAATGCTGTGTGTATAACATTAACCACTCTGTGTACTTGCTCTATTGTACTGTGCTTTTTTCTAAAACCAAATTAATGTTCCGAAATTAGTCTCCTTCTATTGACAATGGGCATTAATATGGTAAGGAATAAATTTTCCAACAACTTGGATATAACCAGTAGAAGACTAATTGGTCTATATGACATTAACATCTTTAGCCGTTTTTCAGGTTTGAATACCATGCTAATTTGAGCCACCTTGAATTGAGGAGGGATAAAGTCTTTTGTTACGATAAAATTAAAAGTGTTTCGCAGTAGTACTATTGCTTGATCCGGTAACTTCTTTAATATTTTTGAAGTAATTAGGTCATAGCCGGGTGCTTTATTAATGTTTAGTTTTTTGATTTCGAATTTTGTGTCGAAAATTGAGAATTTTCGTATTTCGCTTAAAAAACTGTGTGAAAGAAATTGTAAGGGAGACATTAAAATTATTCTCTCGTCAATGTTGTGGTCTAAAACAAATCTAGCAGACTTTCCATATATATATACATCTGAGAAAAGTTAAATTTCTTTTTCAAATACGCAGATCAGTTTTAATAGAATTTTCTTAGAACTAATTTCTGCTTGTGTTGTATATAATAAAGCTACTTGGATAGAAGAGGAAATTACCTTGTCATCAAAATCAAAGTTTTTTTTCTTCCATGTTTGGTTTACGATATAAAGTAATCTATTTGAAGATAAATTTTATTCTACTCATACAGGTATGTTATCTATGATTTTCATATATAATATAATAATTGATTGATGAATTATATAACATTCCGCAGAATAATAAATTTGATGCAATTATGGTACTATCTACACTGATATTGAGGTATTTTTATAAAAACTTAAAAAAAACTTTCAACAAAATTAATTACATTTCAACAACCATTCCTTTAGCGTTTTCTAGATTGTCTCATAACTTTATGACTTTACGACATTTTGGTTATTAATTTTTATGACAAAATTTCAATTCGCATTTATTACTAAAACTAACAGTTCATGGAATTAATTTGTTATTTTCATATTACGCGTTTTCACACATACTTAGTGTAGAGTTACTTTAAAGTTTTAATTATAAATTTAATCGTTCATTTATACGCTAAAAGTGTTTGAAATCTATTAAATTGATAGGCGAGCGGCCACTTATCGAAAACATGCTGCCAACATATTCACACTGAGACACATTCAGATTTATTAAAAGCAAATTTTCGCAAATTTCATGAAATTACGAGAGGCAGCCTGAATGGAACCGCTCAAAGCCTGCAATGTAGAAACATATTCAGAAATGAATGTGAATCCAAGCGTTCATAGATAAATCCGCATGCAATCGAATGACACAACATACGCGGTAACATAATTTTTCTAAACAGCTTGGTAAGTCGTTTGTAAGTGACCAAGCGGCGGAAAATGTTTAAAGTAGCTCAGCCGGTCAGTTTCAAAAAGTTGGAATCTTAAGTGATCTACAAGCAGCAGCAACAGCAACCAAAAGCCCACCGTATTATTGGTAATGCGTAATCTAGATTTTTGAATTATTCGCAGCCGCACACTGGACCACAGCTCTGTCATATGCAGCAGTTGGGCGCCATTATTGCAATTTCAAAGCTGCGGGTGTTTGCTTCCATGCTTCCAGTCCAATCCCCAGAGAAACACGTAACATTGCTAGCAGACTCATGCAGCCGTTGTTGGTTAATAAATGTAATTTTGTCATAAATTTAGCTTAAGTAGCCACAATTTGTCCGATCTTACATATCAAATATGTTACTAATAATCTGATTACTTTTATATAAAACATTTTAATATGTTTTGCAATAATTTTTGGTACCAAAATAGATCAGAAAAGGCTCACATTCAAAATGCTGCCTGTCAGCTATATATTTATTGCATTTGAAATATTGCTGTGAAATATTATGTGAAAACTAAATTTAAAATTTAACTTTTTAAAGCGATAAATCCCATTTTAACCATTAGTATTTTGATTCAATTCAATCAGCAATTTTGGACAGTACTAGCGCAATACTTCACAAACCTAATATTCGTACCGACCCTAGTACTCGTACCGTCAATACTTGTTTTTCCAATTTTGAAAAATAAGCGAGTCTAATGGGTCTTGTGTTAAATAAACACTAAGCAAGGTATCCTAAGTATCTTAGGAAATACTTACTACTTACCATTTTACTAACACATTCCTATCACATTACCGATTAACAGTTTAACAAATTGTCAAAATACTATAAGTACTACCCCAAAAAGTTATTTATTCTGCAAGCCCCCGCATTGCTGACACCTACAAGTTCAAAACTGAGAGGCTTCATTTATTATAGGACCAGCGTAAACCCCAAAACTAACGTCAATCAAGAGATTGGACGAAGGACCAACATAAACACTAAAAACAACATCAGTCTAGAGATACAAAAGTAGACAATTTTTTATCCTTTTTTATTTTGCAATATATTTTTATCGAATAGGCCTCTGACTAAGTAGTCATGACTTATATATAATAGTAATAATTGATCACAGTTGTACGAATGCTGCGTTCATCTGTAGCGTGAACGAATGAAGCGATGATAATATGACAATGATAACAATAAGATCCAAAAATCGAGCCGTAGTCCTCATATGGCCATAAGAATTGGACTGTCACCCACTATCTCGGTAACTATAGAATTTTTTTTTACAAATGCATTATAGGTGACAAATTTGTGATGACTCCTGAAGCGATATCCTTGTCAAATAGAATAGATCTGTAAATATTTATATATTTATAGCTATTTGTGTTTATACAGTTGTAAATCAACTTTAACGAAAAATTTCTTATATAGCTCAAATATAAAATGGAAGATCCCGTTAATTCGAACTAATACATTAAACGAGGATATATAGATTTAGTAGTTCAATTATTTTTTTTAAATTATATTCTTAAAAACAAACTCGTTTGTTTTTTAAAGCATTCCATTGATATTTTATATGCTTCCTCTTGTGATTATGATATTATGTATATATATTATTTTTTATCTTACATTAATGTCTATTTCACCATTCACCTTAATGTGTACCTTAAATGTTCTACAACATTTTTGTCAATCATTTTAGTTATTATTTCCACGACAGACGTCCTTTTGTTTCTGCTCTAAATCATTACCCATTTTATGTACATAGCAGTAGTGTAGCCAAGTTTTTATAAGGACAGTGATGGGGAGACTATACTAGAAAATATTTTTTGTCGAAGTTTCTTTGCAATAGACGAAAGTATGAAATCATTATGTTACATGGTCAATGGCAAAATATTCTTTTTTATTAGGCGTTAGGATTAAACGATTTTACCAACTACACACAGATATATCTGACAAACTGATTTTAAATCATAACCAGCTATTGTTCGTGAGCTCAAATACCTCAAAGAAAATAAAATTTGTATGTATCATACCCTAAATCGTTATATTAGTACACGAACTTCCAAACATTGTGTTCTCTGATGAGAAAAATTTCTCCATTAAGCAATTCAATCGCGTTTACTTAACTAAACGCACTGCCGAAAACATTACGAATGAGACTACGTATGGCCACCCAAGTAATTTTCCATTTTATGTAATGTTATGGGCAGCTGTGACCACCGATGGACGTACTGCAATCGTTTTCATCGAGCCTGGTGTCAAAGACAATGCGACTTATTATCGGGAAAATGTTTGGGAAATTGCATTGGAGCCGTGATTACGCAGACATTTCGGTCGTAAACCATAGACCATCGGCACCGGTCTCGGTCTCATAAAGCTCGTGTGAACCAAGAATGGTTAAAAAATCATGTTCCACACTTCATTTCATCGACACAATGGCACACACAATCGCCAGCTGCAAATTCGATGGACTATTCCATCTGATTCATTTTGGAGAGAAAGTTGAGAACTAGGATTTATTAATATGCCAGTATGTTATCGCTGAAAAAAGCCATTGTTGAGGAATTAGGCAAAACACTGAAAGATCACATTCGTGAAGCATGTAATTCATTTTTTAACTGTTTGAAGGCTATAGTTGAGGTGAAGGCAAAAGATGGCCATATCGGGCTAGAAGGAAGGGATTCTGAAATAAAAAATAATTTCACACAAAAAAGTAATTGTTGCTTGAATAGGTAAAACTGTTCAATCGTTTAACCCTGTATGTTATATTGGATGCTTACTGTAATTCGTCTAATTAACATTCTTGTATACTAAGTATACTACATTACAGTAACTTAAGTTAGTACTGATAAAACTACTATATAACGTAGAGTATCGACTTTCTAATAGTCTGACCAATACCAACCTACGAATATCATATTAAAATCTTTTCGATAGTTCGCATTTTTAGTCACTTTCAACTTTAACGTAATAACTGTCGATACGATCAAAAGGACTGTTATGTATATTACTTTCGGCTACAGTATAATAAAATAAAATAAAAAATCACTCAAAATTAATATAAAAAATATAATTATGACATATACCAGAACAGACATAGAGCTTATTTCAACTATTATCATATACAGTTGCAGTGATTTATATTACAAAAGCTTATTTATTACTTCAATTTTAATGTGATATGCATTAGATTTCGTTTTATAGCTGCTGGGTGAAAATGCACTAATGCTAACGACATGCCCACTTTGTACGAAATAAAATATCGCAATGCATTACAGGAATTGCACTTTCTAAGCTAATGACTGCGAACAAATTGTGCAAGCAGAGTATCGAATTACTGGCCATGTTCAGCAAATGTACCAGTAATGCTAATCATGTATACGTAGCCACTGAATTATGCACAGCTCAGAATGCGAATCTATAGAAGTAATTAAAAGTGCGCATTGGCGGCACTAAAGTCGTAAATGCGAATGATATTGCATATGAGCTGAGAATAATCACAGCTGCTTAATGGCTAACACCACCTTGTATATTAATGTCGTAAATGATTTTGAGGTTATTTGGTAAATGGGCCATATATGGATATCAGTTTCGTATTTGCAAACAAATAACGAATGCAATCAAGACTGTCTGTTTGTATGAACCTAAATTAATTAGATAATAATACCGTTTTATATTTAAAACTAGTTTATTGAAAAGTTTAAATTTCGGATTTAATTTACAAATGATAAACGATGATAAGAATAAAATTAGGTTATTAGATCTATAGTGACTTAAACCAAAAACAAAAATATTATAAATATGTCTAAGTATTTGGCTTCAGATTTTCTTATAAACTCTTTCAGCATCTCACATATTAAGATTTCGATTTATTAAATTAAAATAAAAAGTTTAAACATATATATCACTTATATAGTATAAAAGAAATATAAGTATATGACACTCTACCAAGAAAGCCCACAAACTAATGATCATGACGGACATTCCACGTTTAGATTGTCAAAAATAATATCCTTTACCAACAAAGCAAGTGGTTTAAAAACGAAGATTCATATAATTGGGTTTTTGATGACCTGGAAGCTCTGCAACCACTAACCCAAACAGTCATATAAGAATTGAAAATAGTTATTCTAATTATTTAATTGTTGAAATTTTGCATCTTTTATATGTAGATCAATTTTAAAATAAAAATTTGATTTATATTTTCCTTTTGGATTAATAATGGTTTCATTTCCTTCACCGTGTGAGAACTTTCTCATATTTCTTTTTCTTTTTCTGACTTCTAAAGTAGTCGCCACACCAATTTCGGTGTTAAGTACTTGAATAAGATTTTCATAGAATGACTTATCCAGTCAAAGTTACTCAAAATATTTATTGCAATTGCAAAGAAAGAATATTTTATCGCAAACTTAAGATCTGTTGTGCTCCTTACTTAGAGTTAGAGTGACTCAGAAGATCCTTTGGTAAATAGTAATTGTTGTCCTTTTATTTGAAGTTTCAATTTTTTATTTAAGTTCATAGATGTGTTAATTACCCATCTAAAACCTAATGTAGACAGCTACCTTTCATTAGTAAAGAGTAGCTTTCTAACTCTTCCCTAGTTATGTATTTCTCTTTCTTACAATTTTCTACAAATTCCATCTACTCCTAGTTTATTCAGATGGTGATTCCACCTACAATGCCCTGTTTGAATTTCTATTATAATTTATTATCTGTTTTCCGTTAAATTCAGATATTCTATATATTAACATAGGTTATAGGACCCTATTAGGTCCCTATATTATAATTTTCTACGATTACGATTTAATTAACCGTTAAATTCAGATATTCCTTATATTAATTTAGATTATAGAATCCTATTAGGTTCTAATATTATAATTTTCTGTTTATTTTTCGTTAACTTTAGATATTCCTTATATTGACTTAGGTTGTAGGTCCCTATAACCGATTAAAAATAAAGTGCACCTGGTGCATTTTCTCAGTATATTTTTTCTTTTTTCTTTTTTTCTTCTTCTATTAATTCGAGAAATGTTACTTATTTGTAGAATAATTCTCGACATTCAAGCAATATTCCTGCTTCTATCCTTGCAGGCACATAAGCTTTTTCATTGCTTTCGGACTCTTGAAATCAGAAATTTAATCTATACATTACCTGATGGATTTTTTAAAGTGTACAAACTTTGAACAAATACTCATGCTTAACAGTTATGATAGAAACTATTAATCTTAAACATAACCATTACATAAAAATTAAGTCATATAAATATAATGCAAATCGTTTCAGGAACTAAGAGATAAAACTTTATTTAAAAAACTTCTTGTATTAAGACATCCTTCAGAAGTAATCTCAAATAAAAACATTATAGTCTTCATTCCTCCACTTTATGTAGAAATTAAGTAGTGTATATATCAAGCAGATCAGTCCAGTAGTATAAATATTCGATATTAAAATATTCGATTGAAACATTATTTTTTAGTCTTTAAATATTGACCACAATTAAAAATATTATAACTCAGTATTAATATTAGATAACTTAGTCTAAATATTATGCAGATCAATTCAGCAACTTAAGAGTGTATTTGGTACAAACAAAAAATAACTACATTTTCCTACTATATTATGTTCAAGCTAGTTGAGTCAGTGCACTTCAGCACTTTTACTCTCCATTAACAGCAAGGTTTCTTCATAACCCCTCTCTACGCCTTGACTGGATTATTGTTTATCACTTTATCAGACTAAGTAATAATTGACCTCAGATCTGCATACAATAACTCAATGTTGATCTGTTAGTTTTTGGTAAATAATTTCAGGGCCTTATCCTATCCTTTCACCATGGACTGCGTCATCACCTTAATAAAATGGGTCTGTCCGAGGAGACGGAGTGTCAATTCTGCTTAGAAGCAGACGGGACTACCAGTCACATTCTCTGTGACTGCCCAACCTTGATCTGGGCAAGGAGGAGGTAACTGGAGGGAGAGCTGCTCTCTCCTTCTGACATTAGGAAAGCGAAAAGCGGAATCGGTTAGGTCGGTTAGGGTCAGTTGCAGCACAAAGGATCAATTTGGTCGCAGTGCTCTGCTCCGTTGGGAGCTTGCACCCCGTTTATTTCTATTTCTGTTTATCCTTTATGTAGTTTTTGATCGGATCCATCATGAGGTTCCTGACGATGTCATTTGTGTAAGTCGATGGCAACCCTGATGAGAACGTGAGTTTAAAAGAAACGCAATTAGTTAGTTATTGGTTGATCGCCACTTGCTTCGAGAGACGTAAACGTGAACAATTGGAATCATCATCTTACACCATTATAAACTTATTCTTATCATTATGATATTAAGAAATTTTATATTGTTCTTTCTTTTCTAAGTAATAAAAGCAACTAACATATATAAGTGTATTTATAATCTCCTTAACATATGATATTATGGATTCTAACAATCTTCTTTGAATATAGTATAGAAGTGTTTTTGAACTTCCAAAAGAAGTACAAAAAGAAAAGAAAACTCACTCTAAAAAACATTAATAATGTATTCATGCAGAGGTTCTCTTCTGATTACTCATCCGACGTGAAATTGCAGGAAGAAACAACATCCGATTTAGGATTTTTTTTTTGTGGTCTAAGCGGCTTCCTTTTCAAAATCAATGAATTCATTTTCTGATTATTGTTGACTGGTATCAATTTTACACTTCACAATGAAAACTTTTTTATTACATTTCAATTCGATTTTGAATATTTTTTATTTGTTTTTCTTTTTTAATGTTTTTTTTTTTTGTGGTAAGTCAACAAAAGTATGTATGAGAAAAGCTAAAAAACAAATAAAATTAAAAACTTGTAAAAACAAATAAAAACCCCAGACTGTCATAAAGCGTGACCAATGTCATGTCAACGTTGACATGCCAACAACAAAAACAACACAAACAACAATAACAACAACAACCAAAAGCACACAATAATGCGAGGCAATGCCATTCAACAAAAGCACCAAAGACAACAACTACAAACTACAAGAACAACGGCAGGCGCAGAAGTTACATTTAATAAAGCAGAAATAACATGTATGCATTTTGTTTTTGCCATAAGTACGTACAATTGTTAACGCACACATGCACTTGTTTAGTGATGTGTAATCAAGGGCAGCAGTGGATGCGGATGCGGAGCAACTCCACGCAGCAGCACATCTTGCTATACAGAAAGTAACTGCGAAATTTGATCATGCCGAGGCCTGCCACTGCCGCCGCAGTCAAAGGCGCTAAAGTCAACACTGTTCAATCGACTGTTTAGTGCGGTTGAAGTGGGATTGGGATCTGAGGCAGAAGACAACGTGCGGCGCTACACTTTCAGAAAGGCAAAATTAAATGCACAAGTACAAAATGCTTCTTCTGCATTACCACTAGCCGGACTAAATGCTGCAACAACAAAAACAAAAACAGAAACAACAACAGCAACAAGAAGAAGAAGAAGAAGAAGAAGAAGAAGAAACGGCAATACCGAAACATTGCAACAGTGGCAAAAAGTGACAAAACAGAAACAAAATGTCATAATTGATAGCGACAGTACGTGGTGACATGTTGTTGAGTTAAGAGTTAAAGCACATTATGTGCCTGTTCCGCACGCCAATGCAAGCCATCTCAAGTGGAAGATGGTGCATCATCTGTCGGCTCGGTCCGTTGGGTCCGTTGGGTAAACGTTAAATTTCTAGCTTAGCTAAGCAAATACAAAAACAAAAATCGGATTACTATGATTGATATGTTTATGTTGCACATTAAGTTTGCTTGTTAGTTTACATTTATTATTTAAATTAAATCGTGATTAGATCCCATGAAAAGATTAATTAACCTAATAATTAAATCGTGTAAGCACAAGACTTACACTCGTAACGTAAGCAAAATATATTATTTTAATTATATACAAATCATTAATTATTAAAAGATATGATATCATTCATATACTAATTAGGGAATATTCGAACATCTTGAAGTGTAAAATATTCAACTTTGCAAACATTATATGTTACATATACAATACAAATAAACACATAATTCAACTAACATATATTTGTTTTACATACATACCTATATACAATTAATAAGAATTAACCTAAAAGAACAGCCATTTTTTTTAAAAAGCTTATCGCTATTTCGATTATTACAAAGTATCCATCTTTAGGGGTCTTTCGAAACATCTATAGATTTTATTGTCCGTATAAAAATTTATAAATTCTTAGAAGAATTAACGTCAGAGAAGAACCCATATTTGAATATGTCTGAAATTAATTTTTAAATCAATTAAAATTTACTGGCCGAGCTTACCACTATTTCGAATATTGCCAAATATCCATCGTTAGAGGTATTTCGAAACATCTATAGATTTTATTGTCCGTATAAGAATTTATAAATTCTTAGAAGAATTAAAGTAAGAAAAAAACCCATATTTGAATATGTCTGAAATTAATTTTTAAATCAATTAAAATTTACTAGTATCCATGGTTAGGGGTCTTTCAAAACATCAATTGATTTAATTGCCCGTATAAGAATTTATAAATTCTTAGAAGAATTAACGTAAGAGAAGAACCCATATTTGAATATGTCTGAAATTAATTTTTAAATCAATTAAAATTTACTGGCGGAGCTTACCGCTATTTCGAATATTGCCAAGTATCCATCGTTAGAGGTCTTTCAAAACATCTATAGATTTTATTGTTCGTATAAAAATTTATAAATTCATATATTCCAATATATACCAAATCTTCTTATAAAAGAGATTTAATAAATAAAATAGATTTATTAAAAAAAAAAAAAATATATATATATACCAATAAATAATTCAGATATTTCGGAATAAATTTATTGGATATTACCAAATCTACATCATTAGTGGTCTTAGAAAATATCTATAGATTTAATTCTCTGTATATAATTTTATAAATGTACATTATGCTAATAAATTATCGAATATTTCTAGTACACATCATTAGTGAAATTTTTATTGACTTACCATAATTGTCTGTATAAAATTGTTTAAATGTACATTAAGGCAATAAATATATAGGATATAAGCAAATATCCATTGTAAGTGGACTTAGAAAACATCAATTAATTTAATTGTCTTTATATAATTTTTTAAATGTATATAAATGTCGATAAAGTTGTATAGACAATCTTTTAAAAACTTATTAGTGCAAGCAAGGAGGACATAAGACATATATAAACAAAATAATATTTCATAATGAAAAGACAGCCCTAGGGTATAGCCCCCTTAAATATTATATATTCATGAAGAATGTATAGGCTTTTGTATATGCGGCAATCGAAACAATATTACCGATTTGATGACCTTATTTGGCAAATGAAATAAAAATTGATATTAATTATTTCAATATATAACTTTTTTTCATTTTGTATATAAAAAGATTCCCTTACCTTTAGATACGAAATAAAATATTATTCAAATGTTCCCTACAGAATATTTAACCATGTTGGATCCATTTCATTTAATTTTTAATAACTTACATGGCCATATCTTTTTTGCTCTGTGGGAGAAAAGCGAGAGTTTTTGCTTGAGAAATTTCTCAACAAACGATATTCGGGATTTCATTCGAAAAAAGAATGTCATTTGTTCAGTAAAAATA
The DNA here is from genome assembly GCF_002237135.1 of Teleopsis dalmanni. Lineage (NCBI taxonomy): Eukaryota > Metazoa > Arthropoda > Insecta > Diptera > Diopsidae > Teleopsis > Teleopsis dalmanni. The sequence goes on along the minus strand of NC_051847.1, from coordinate 26,945,996 downwards.
TTTAGCAGGTGCAATGCTTTTTTAAAAAAATTAATCAACTACAAGAAATGATAAACAATATATCCACATTTGGTACATAGAATGGTAGGACACTGTGAAATACTTAGAACTACCATTTGACGGAAAATACTCTTGTTTAGAGAATATAAGGATCAAAATGCTGGCTTGTAATATAACTCTGAATGCTATGAAACCATTAGGAAAGCAAAGTTAAGTGTGAGAAATAAAACTCTGCTTTATAGGCTAGTAATTAGATCTGAAGTACTTTATGGTTGTGTTTTTTACGGCTCCTATGCTGATTTATCCACCATTAGAAAACTTCAAACTTATCAGTTTAAAGTATGGAGACATATGCTAAAAGCTCCATGGTACATCAGAAAAAAAAAATAGACACGAATCTTGAGATCGAAAGTGTGTAAAATTACATCAAATACAGAGTGGTGAATTTTTTTATTCTGTGTTTGCTCACACTAATTTTGAACTGACCTCTCTTAATCCAAACCCAATATTTATACCATTGGGAAGATGATGTACAGATAGACTTCTGTAAAATCAACTGAATAACTTATTATCACAATTCAAAGGATTAATTAACCTAATAATTAAATCGTGTAAGCACAAGACTTACACTCGTAACGTAAGCAAAATATATTATTTTAATTATATACAAATCATTAATTATTAAAAGATATGATATCATTCATATACTAATTAGGGAATATTCGAACATCTTGAAGTGTAAAATATTCAACTTTGCAAACATTATATGTTACATATACAATACAAATAAACACATAATTCAACTAACATATATTTGTTTTACATACATACCTATATACAATTAATAAGAATTAACCTAAAAGAACAGCCATTTTTTTTAAATAGCTTATCGCTATTTCGATTATTACAAAGTATCCATCTTTAGGGGTCTTTCGAAACATCTATAGATTTTATTGTCCGTATAAAAATTTATAAATTCTTAGAAGAATTAACGTCAGAGAAGAACCCATATTTGAATATGTCTGAAATTAATTTTTAAATCAATTAAAATTTACTGGCCGAGCTTACCACTATTTCGAATATTGCCAAATATCCATCGTTAGAGGTATTTCGAAACATCTATAGATTTTATTGTCCGTATAAGAATTTATAAATTCTTAGAAGAATTAAAGTAAGAAAAAAACCCATATTTGAATATGTCTGAAATTAATTTTTAAATCAATTAAAATTTACTAGTATCCATGGTTAGGGGTCTTTCAAAACATCAATTGATTTAATTGCCCGTATAAGAATTTATAAATTCTTAGAAGAATTAACGTAAGAGAAGAACCCATATTTGAATATGTCTGAAATTAATTTTTAAATCAATTAAAATTTACTGGCGGAGCTTACCGCTATTTCGAATATTGCCAAGTATCCATCGTTAGAGGTCTTTCAAAACATCTATAGATTTTATTGTTCGTATAAAAATTTATAAATTCATATATTCCAATATATACCAAATCTTCTTATAAAAGAGATTTAATAAATAAAATAGATTTATTAAAAAAAAAAAAAATATATATATATACCAATAAATAATTCAGATATTTCGGAATAAATTTATTGGATATTACCAAATCTACATCATTAGTGGTCTTAGAAAATATCTATAGATTTAATTCTCTGTATATAATTTTATAAATGTACATTATGCTAATAAATTATCGAATATTTCTAGTACACATCATTAGTGAAATTTTTATTGACTTACCATAATTGTCTGTATAAAATTGTTTAAATGTACATTAAGGCAATAAATATATAGGATATAAGCAAATATCCATTGTAAGTGGACTTAGAAAACATCAATTAATTTAATTGTCTTTATATAATTTTTTAAATGTATATAAATGTCGATAAAGTTGTATAGACAATCTTTTAAAAACTTATTAGTGCAAGCAAGGAGGACATAAGACATATATAAACAAAATAATATTTCATAATGAAAAGACAGCCCTAGGGTATAGCCCCCTTAAATATTATATATTCATGAAGAATGTATAGGCTTTTGTATATGCGGCAATCGAAACAATATTACCGATTTGATGACCTTATTTGGCAAATGAAATAAAAATTGATATTAATTATTTCAATATATAACATTTTTTCATTTTGTATATAAAAAGATTCCCTTACCTTTAGATACGAAATAAAATATTATTCAAATGTTCCCTACAGAATATTAACCATGTTGGATCCATTTCATTTAATTTTTAATAACTTACATGGCCATATCTTTTTTGCTCTGTGGGAGAAAAGCAAGAGTTTTTGCTTGAGAAATTTCTCAACAAACGACATTCGGGGTTTCATTCGAAAAAAGAATGTCATTTGTTCAGTAAAAATATTTAGCAGGTGCAATGCTTTTTTAAAAAAATTAATCAACTACAAGAAATGATAAACAATATATCCACATTTGATACATAGAATGGTAGGACAATGTGAAATACTTAGAACTACCATTTGACGGAAGATACTCTTGTTTAGAGAATATAAGGATCAAAATGCTGGCTTGTAATATAACTCTGAATGCTATGAAACCATTAGGAAAGCAAAGTTAAGTGTGAGAAATAAAACTCTGCTTTATAGGCTAGTAATTAGATCTGAAGTACTTTATGGTTGTGTTTTTTACGGCTCCTATGCTGATTTATCCACCATTAGAAAACTTCAAACTTATCAGTTTAAAGTATGGAGACATATGCTAAAAGCTCCATGGTACATCAGAAAAAAAAAATAGACACGAATCTTGAGATCGAAAGTGTGTAAAATTACATCAAATACAGAGTGGTGAATTTTTTTATTCTGTGTTTGCTCACACTAATTTTGAACTGACCTCTCTTAATCCAAACCCAATATTTATACCATTGGGAAGATGATGTACAGATAGACTTCTGTAAAATCAACTGAATAACTTATTATCACAATTCAAAGGAGCTCTTATTACAGTGGATCATTCAAGTGTTCACAGACCAGGTGGCAAGGCCAGAACAAAATCAATTATGTCTTTTGTATATATGATAAGTTTTAAACGAAAGCTGTAAAAGTTTTGAATTCATCAGATGTTTGGTTAGCTTTTTGCAAAAAATTGAAATAGTGATTTTTTATAAAGTCGAAAAAATTAATTATCGTTCAGTAATTAAATTCCTCCATTTCAAAGAAATAAACAATGATGCCATCATATTAGAAATGAATTCGGTTCATGACAATCTTGCATCATCGTTAACAACAATAAAATATCAGAAAGCTGAATTTAAACGTGGTCGTATGATTTTTCGCTCTTTGATGAAGTGCGTCCGGGTCCGGGTCCTCCAAAATAGGTCACAACTGAATAAAACATTGAAAAAAATCTGCGACATTTTGTTGGATGAATAAATTGCGTGAGATGTAGAGTAAGTATGATAAACATGTCATATTAACATGTATCGAATATTTTACTATACATGAATATTTGGGTATGAAGAAACTTTCGGGAACATGCATGCTGCGTTTGCTCACAATTGACCAAAAATAGCAACGACTTCGTCAATCAAAACATTTTCATTGTTTGGAAATGTTTATGTACAATCTAACTGACTATGAGCATGATTTGAGTGGTGACAATTGATAAAACATGGATTCATTACTTCACACTTCAACTGCAGACAAGCTAAAGAATTCATACCGAATCGATCAAAAACCAGAACAAGGGAGTTTCTAATGCTGAACAGAAATAGCATCCGGGTTTCTCACTGGATATTGCGGCGTAAAAAAGCGTGTATCGCACCCAGGTATTATAAGAGATGATAGCTGCAGACTTTGTTGGTAAGAAAAGGAAACCAGACTCGGACTTCCGTACTTATAACTGCCTATCCACTTAATATGGAATTATGCAACATCTCTCCAAAGGTCATAATGGCATTTTTAACTGTTTCTCGTCTATGGAACTAAAGTGGGTATGTGACGTGGTGACAAGTGTACAACCCGTTTTTAAATCTAATCTAATATAATCTACTTCACACCTGAGGGAACTACCGGCTGGGAAAGTTTTTGTGTCCGTATTTTGGAATACAAGTGGAATAATTTTCATAGACTATTTGGAAAAAGGAAAAACAATTAACATCAGACTACTGTTGCATATTATTGGCTTGGTGGAATGAGAAAATCAAGAAAGAATGACCATATTTGTGGGATAATCGTTTTGCTCGATAACGCACCCGCTCACACGTCAATGAAAACTATGGTTTCCTCTAGCTCCCAATAGAATTGAGGATTCTCTACCTCCGTATTCTCTTGATTTGAAACTTGTGACTATTATCTGTTTTCAAACTTGAAAAGATGGCTCCAGGGAAAAAGATTTTTATCAGAAGATGTGGTGAAATGAGAAACTGAGGTATATTTTGGAAGACTTGATAATGCATATTATTCATAGTCATATTCTTATTCATAATCCAAATGTTGAAACATCGTTGCACTCGTTGTGTCGAACTAAGAGGGAACTATGCTACATGTATTGAAGTATAATATTCCAAAAAACTGCGTTTTTATTACTTTGGCCTGGTATTTATCAATCCAGTTAGTATGTGGTATATGTGTTTACAACATGAAAAAAAAATTATTAACTATTAAATATTGTATGTGTGCTATTATGGTATATAAAAAGTAGTTGACACAAAATGAAATATTTTTTCTATAATTGTTGATTTTACAAAGGCTTTTTCTTAATTGTATTCATAACTTCGTTAAAAACCAACAAATACAAGTATAGAGATGTAGAAATGCATATATTCAGCAGGAAATGCAAACATTTAGTGAACAGTAACAGTAACATAGCTGAACACTATTGAAAAGTTCTTCTATGTTTTCTCCTAATTATAATAAAATAATGAACTCTGCTAGCTCTCAGACTTTCAGTATGAGCCAGTCAAAGTTGACTAAACCCACGAATAGTTAACATATTTTCGTTTAAGTATAGGGCAAAATATTTGTTTCCTAAACCTTTTGTCTGTGTGGCTAGCCTATAAAACACTAGCTCAGAACATAATAGCGAAAATTTATGCATTTATGCAGACACTTTCCGAGAACGTACGTTGAGATACAAAAGCTTCGAGTAATTCATCATAGGAATACGTGCAAAACCAATAAATTTGTTTGAAAATCAAATCAAATACGGTGATTTATTTCGAACAAAAGCGCCCACAATAAAAAAGCAACAAGCCACAGAATGCATTGTTAAATGTGCAACATATGTTGCGTGCTGCACACTGCATACTGCATGCCGCATGCCTCACGATCCCAACTGAAAACAACAACATTATGCTGAATGTGTGAGTCCTGTAAGCCAGGTTCAGGTTCGAGTGTGTGTCTGCAGAGGTTTTAACATAATAGTTTGTGTGAATTTGCATTATGTGACCTGCAAATGTGCTTGGGGTAGGGGGAGCCAAAGTAGCTGCGAACGGAAAGACTACAACTAAAGAGCTTGACTCGAGACAAAAGAACTCAATTTCATATGCAAATCGCACGTCACGTCGGTGAGGACTAATAAAAAGTGTTTTGTTCCTTTTAAGCGGTTTTGCCTGCTTGCATTTAGTAGCCTCCATGAAAGCCACATCAAATCCGTACGCTCTGTTTACCTTTTGCAAAATTGTTGCCTTTTGCAACAATGCGTTGCATTCTGCATTCTGTTTTTCTGGCTCATTGTTTGGCTGCTAATTTATAATTTCATTTTATTTTTATTGCTCGAATATGATTTGCGGAAGTGGCAGGAGTTAACATAACGTTAAGTCACACTCACACTTGGTGGCACTTTCGTGATAAATGTTCGAAGCCATTGAGATTGAGTCATTTTCATCAAAAACAATAACTAAAAAATGAAAAATGAAAAATGAAAAATGAAAAACGGGAACAACTACATTTGAGGCCGAAGTGATTTTAATAAAATAAAAATAAATCTCAAATGTGCGCTTTACAAATCATAGCTAATCCGATTTTAATCTATAATTTATCGTCTATTCGAACTAATTTAAACTTAGTCAAATGAAATATCAATAAAGCAAGATAAGAGCCTCCTCACAAGCCATGACCACAACGTCAATACCGCTTTCGGCTTGTCATTTTGAGCGCTACATTTTAATTCCATGAATAATGATATTCACGTAAATGGTGTCACCCGAACGGAACGGAACTCTAAACAGTTTGGCGTAACTCCATTAGATGCGGTAGTCTATACGCACTTGTTTAGCTCGTACTCGCTCGTGGCCAAGTCGGAAGGTAGGTAGGCAGTGGCATACATCCAACCACCGTCTTACTTGGCATGGTGATGAGCTGAACTCTGTTGTAGACCAAACCCCAAAATTTATCAAATACCATCGAGCTGCTGTTGTTTCGGTCCATTGTTCCTCCGATACGAGTTTCTATTTCTCATTCTCTTAATAATATTGTTATTTATGCCGCTTTACGCTATTTAGAGTCTGTTAGCCGCAAGAAATATAGTCGTTGTGAATAGGAAATCGTATTGTTGTCCAAGTGCCAATCGCATTAATAATAATTTTATAATAAATAAATTTTAATAAAACATTTTAATCGGCAACATTAAGTTATGATTTTCTAAATTTTATTACCTGTGTGGTCTTTTTTGGTTGAAAAACCAAATAATTTCAAGCAATAATGAACGGCAATCGGCAAATGTTTTTAGAATGAAGATAATTTATGTAAATTTTTATGAATCATAATTTATAGTATTAACAAGAGTTTTGCAGGTTCATTGCAAATATTAACAATAAATTAAATTAATACCTAACTTTGTAGTTCTCCGAGTCAACGAGTCAAGTTTGACATATAATTAAATATTTACGAATCAACAGTTCGATAGGAAACGCTCATATAAACATATATATATTAAAATTATTTAAATTTATTTAAAATCAAACGAGAAAAAGCTATTTGATATAGAAAATAAATATATAATAATGAATTTTAACAACAAAATTTAATTTTTTAATAACTTAGCTTTTTGGGTTACCAAAAAGCTGTTTCTAGTATTGCCAAATATATAACACCCACGAGTAAGGTAAAGATAAGGTGAAGACAGAAAGAGGTTATCTTATCTGGAATCCCAATCTCTTTACAATGCGATCAAAATAAAACGTTATAATAAAAAGAAAACCTATACCTTATATATAAAGAACCATTGAAGGGGAATGCGGAGGGACAATGGTATATTGTTAATATAGGTCTTATGCACTAGTTTAGTTTAGTTGGCCATTACAGACGTGTGTCGTCCTTGGCCGCGTCGAGTAGCCTCCGCCAGTCAGCCCGATTAGTTGCCTTCTGACGTCAGTTGGTAGTACCGAGCGCCCCCAAATCGTTGGTCACCTGGTCCTTCCACCGAAGATGCGGACGTCCTCTACCGCGTTTTCCACCTGCGGGTACCGAGTCAAATACCTTTCTAGCTGGAGCACTTTCTTCCATTCGCACGACATGACCAAGCCAGCGTAGCCGCTGAATTTTTATGCGCTTAACTATGTTAATGTCGCGGTATAGCTCATACAGCTCATCGTTCCATCTAATTCGATACTCGTCGCCAACGCGTAAGGGATCATAGATCTTTCGAAGAATTTTTCTCTCGAATGCTCCTAACGCCTTCTCATTACTGTTGGTAATTGTCCAAGCTTCTGCACCATACAGCAGGACAGGCATGATAACGGATTTGTGAGCGTGATTTTTGTTTGTCGAGAGAGGGCTTTATTTCTCAATTGCTTACTTAGCCCGAAGTAACATTTGTTGGCAAGAGTAATTATTCGTTGAATCTCTAGGTTGACGTCATTTTTGGTGTTTAAGCTGGTTCCTAAATAAACAAAGTCTTTCACAACTTCGAACTTATAATTGTCAACAGTAACGTAGGTCCCAAGACGCTCAGGAGATTTGTTTGTTGACAGAAAGTACTTTGTTTTGTCCTCATTTACCACAAGACCCATTTGCTTTGCTTGTTTTTCTAAGTTGGAAAATGCCGCACTGACGACGCGAGTGTTCAGACTAATGATATCAATATCGTCGGCATACGCAAGCAGCATTACACTTTTGTAGAATATTGTGCCAGTACGGTTTAAATCTGCTGCTTGAATTATCGTTTCCAACATTAGGTTAAAGTAGTCACACGACAAGGAGTCACCCTGTCTGAAACCTCGTTTGGTATCAAACGGCTCGGAGAGGTATCAACGTCATTTTACATAGCCGTAAAAGTTTTGCTGGGATACCAAATTCAGACATAGCGGCATAGAGTGTACTTCTAGTAGTAGTGTCAAAAGCAGCTTTGAAGTCGACAAATAGGTGGTGTGTGTCGATTTGTTTTTCTTGAGTCTTCTCCAGGATTTGACGCACTGTCTGGTCTAGAGTGGATTTGCCAGGTCTGAAGCCACACTGATAAGGTCCAATCAGTTGGTTGACGATTGGCTTTAATCTTTCACATAGTACGTTTGACAGAACCTTATATGCGATATTTAAAAGACTGATCCCGCGGTAGTTGGCGCAGTTTGCAGGATCACCTTTTTTGTGGATTGGGCAAAGCACACTTAAATTCCAATTGTTGGGCATGCATTCATCCGACTAAATGTTGCGAATTAGCTGTAGCATGCATTTTGATAGCTCTTCGCCACCAGCTTTAAACAGCTCAGCCGGTAAACCATCGGCGCCTGCAGCTTTGTTGTTTTTGAGCCGCGTTATAGCTGTTTTAACTTCATTATGATCGGGAGGCGGGACGATTATTTCATCGTCAACGATTGAAAATTCGGGATCATCTTCGCTTTCAGTCACATTGCTACTACCGCCATTTAGTAGTTTCGAGAAGTGATCCCTCCAAATATTAAGCATGCTTTGGACATCTATCATCAGATTACCGTTTTCATCTTTGTAGGAATTAGCTCCGGGTTTATAACCATAATTTTTTGATAGAATTTTCGAGCCATATTCCTGTCGCCCAGCTTCTCAAGCTCTTCGTACTCACGTCTTTCTGTTTCCTTCTTTTTTCGCCTGAAAAGACGTTTCTCTTCCCTTCTCTTTTGCCGATATCGCTCTTTAACAGCGCGCGTCGCAACTGACCGCAGGGTGGCTTGATATGCTGCGTCTTTCTCTGCGGTAGCATTGCGACACTCTTGGTCGTACCAGCTGTTTCTTTGTATACGGTGATAGCCGATCACCTCTTCTGCAGCGGTACGCATAGAGTTGGAGATGTGGTTCCATTGCGCGCATATATCGGCTTCTTCAGATGAATTTTCCAGATATTGGGAGAGTCGAGTAGCGAAGTCATTAGCTGTCTGTTGTGATTGCAGCTTTTCGACGTCTAGCTTTCGCTGTGCTTGTTCACGTACCTTTTTCATCGCACATAAACGTGTGCGGATCTTGGCTGCAACAAGGTAATGATCCGAGTCGATGTTGGCTCCACGGATAGTACGTACATCCAAGACACTGGAAGCATGCCTTCTGTCTATCACAACGTGATCAATTTGAGATCTTGTGTTTTGATCAGGTGACAGCCATGTTGCCTTATGTATGTTGAGATGCTGGAATCTGGTACTACTAACCACCATGTTTCTAGCCGCGGCGAAATCAATCAGCCTTCTTCCATTATCAGAAGTTTTCGTGTGAAGGCTGAACTTTCCGACAGTAGCACCAAAGATACCTTCTGCGTTGAAGTCTCCAACAACGATTTTGATGTCATGATGGGGACAGCGTTCATATGCTTGTTCAAGCTGTTCATAGAAAATTTCCTTGGTGTCGTCATCTTTATCTTCCGTCGGGGCATGCGCACATATTAGAGTGATAAAGAAAAATTTTGCCTTAATCCGGATTTTTGCGAGCCTTTCGTTTATTGGTGTAAACGTTGAGACCAAATTTCTCAGCTTTTGGCCTACCGCAAATCCGACTCCAAACTCGTGCTTTGTTGCATGGCAGCTGTAGTAGATGTCACAATGATCTCGTTTAGAGCATCCTTGTCCCGTCCATCGCATTTCCTGGAGAGCGGTAATGTCAGCCTTATATTCCTTGAGGACATTAACCAGCTGTATAGATGCACCTTCTTTGTAAAGAGTTCGGACATTTCAGGTGCATATTTTTAAATCGTGTTCCTTAATATGTTTGCGTTTGTCGTCATCAGTAGATCGTTTCCTTATCCGAGGCTGCCTCTTCGTTTGCATTGAAAGAATTTTTTAAATGGTGGGTTCCAAGCCCGACGCATAACCTCATATATCCCTGAGGTGGATTTCGCTGCACACATTAGTTCACTACGCACGGATGATTGTAGCTATCCAGAGGAACCACGTGGAGGCTGTGTGTCAACTTGGAGAGAACAGTGACAAGGATCGCGCTGGCATTTACCATGTTAAATGCAATCAGACACTTTACCTTGCATGTTCAATCCCATCCCCATCCCCTTGCATGTTCAATCCCGTCTTATGCACTAATGAAACAGATTTTAGTATGAGAACTTTTTTTTAGTTGACAAATATATAACACCCACAAGCAAGGTAAAGGGAACGAAAAGTAAGGACAAAGAGAGGTTATCCCAAACCACAATCTCTTTACAGTGTGGTTGAAAAAATACTTCAAAATAAAAAAAATCCATAGAGTAATGGCTTACCTTATATGTACTATAAAGAAGCAATGAAGAAGAGGCATAGTTGCTTCCCATGTATATTGTTAATATAGTCTTATGCACTTATGAAACAGATTTTAACATGAGCCATCTATACCTGTATACCCACGAGCGGCGTCGCCAAGGAAAAGATATAAATATGTTATTCAGTTCCCCGCTTCGTTTAGAGTGTGTTCGAAGTAATATGTCAAAATGAAAAGAAAATCCATACAGTAAGGCTCATCTTACATGTAAAGAACTAAAAGGGTCAAAAACTCCTTAAGTAAGCAGGAACCTTTCTACAGTGTTAACAATAGCTTCAAAACCAGCCTAGTACACAATAGGGAAAAACAAAGCCTAACTGACTTCTAGATAGCCCAAAAAGGCATGCGGCAGTCAAAACGAATTATTGTCCCTAAAGATATACAGTCTCTTTCTGTGAAAAGCTCATGAAATCGTGAAAGCTATTCGCCTTTACTTTATATCGCGTGCAGTTTTGACTTCATCAAATAAAGGTTTTTAGCTTTTGATTAATTTGGATTTTTGGTTTCTTGTATATTATAGATAGTTCATATATTATTATTTTTAAAGAATCATGTTTACGTTAGAATGCTCCTTGTAAATAAAACGGTATAAAACGTTTTTAAGATTATCATTGATGTTAACAATATAGTCCAGTATTGACCAGAACTTCCCTTCAAATTTTCCTGCAAGGATATCTAACTAAATGATTTTTTTTATTAAATATAAAGGTTGTTTGTTTTAGTATTTTTTTAACTACATCGATCAACGGTAGTCTTTTTCATCATTTTATCACAAATCCTGCAATTAATGTTGCTTCTCAATAACATTAATAAAACCTTATTTGCCTACAATGTGTTTTAGTGCTGTAGTAGAGCACTATACAGTTGGAATATGCTTTTCTTAGTGCTTGGTATATATCTAAAAATATATAAAAATGTATATCCATAATAGTTAATAGTTAGATTTGTGCTTAATATAATACAATAGTAATATAAAAGTATATTGTGGATTACCTTTATCGTAGTAAACACTAAATATACTATTTTTAGTTTAATAATTAATTAATAATAATAATAATTAATAATAGTAATGATAGTTTCGATATCTGTCTCAATTCTGCTAATAAATGAGGATTGCAATGTTTTTCATTTCTAATTTATTTTGTTTTTGTATGACTTATGTAGAGGTATGCATTCTAGTTTTCGGTCTATTATATATTTTATTGTTTCTCTTGATTCAACTTGAAGAAATCATTTTTATATACTCAGGAACATAAAAATTGTATAGATGCTCGTATCAGCGAAAAGCGTTTAATCAGTTTAGCCACCTTCGAAATACAAAAAGCGTTCCAAGGTAAACAGGACTATTTAGAAATCTATTAGTTCCTATCTAGATTGAAAAATCAATTTGCAAACTCGAAAACCTCGTCAAACATGACCTTAGACACCTTCATACACATTTTTTTTAAAAAGATAAAAATTGCACGATAACAAATCCTGTGACTATAGGAATTAGGTTATATTTCTCATCCTATTTTAGACCAGCCCTATTCCCAACTTATTTTTTCAGTTAGGTTAATTTTATTATGAAATATTTTTGTTCCATATATGGATATGTTTCATTGGATAGATAAGAGATATAAATTTTTTATCTATCCAGACTTTATAAAAAATCTTAAATTACTCACATCGGCGAGAACCTTCTCGCCCGGCGGTATCTCGGCCGGTGTTACCGATGCGCCAGCAGCCAAGTCAATATATGACCTTAAACTATATACATTTTTCATCCCCGCTTAATGTATTCTTTACTATAAATAGTTACTCCTACTGATCAGGAAGTCCTATAAACATAATTATAAAAACTTTAAAGTAATTTCTTCACAATATCTATTGTTAGTAAAGCTAACAGCACTATCCATTCCTTCAACTGCTGTTTTATGTTCAAATAGTGTCTATAACTCAATTATTAGTTATTATGACAATATAAAGCATTGGACTATAGGATGGCATGAGGCTAAGCTCGATATACCCTGTAATATCCCTTATAATGCATATCCACTGACGCTTTAGAAAAGACACCAGAACGCCTATGCTGTTTGGGTTCAAACTTGTCCAGAACCAGGCTTAAGCTATTAGGTGCTTCTTTCTTCAACACACTCGGCGATATTTCCAACATTTTCGTTGGCCAAATTCTTCCGGCTGGTTTTAACATGGCCATCCACTATTACGAGGAATGGTGAACGGTTACAAATGGCTTGTGATTGTGGTATTAAAAAAGGTTTTTTACATAATTGAGGAGGACTCGTTCCTTATTCCACTTCGCTATGGCATAGTGTCTCCATTTCTTGTTATTTAACAATACAATTCTTTTCAGATAAGATCTTTTTGTCTCTTGCCCCAGCAAAAGGTCCCAGTTGGAGACATATCATGTTTTTATAGTAAGCATTTTTGACTAATATTTATTTGACAAAAGCACTAAACATTTCCAAATGACTTTTATTTGAATCCACATTCTTTCTTTCAAAATTTGAAATGTTTCAATATATGGTATGTATTTAGTATGTACCCAATTTAACTAAAAAGTCGTATGAGAAAAAAGCTCAACTAATTTCAGATGCAATAAAATTGAATGTTTTGAGTGACGAACATGAAAGTTCCTCATCTTGCCTACCTACCTAAAAACCGTCTTGCCTACCTAAGCTAGCAATTAGTGAATATACTTAATAGAAGAAAAATATCTAATAAAAATCGTTTTAAATGTAGTACAACATATTAAAGTAGAAATCACAAAACGTCTGTGTAAATCATTGGAAATAATTGTGGCATAAACGTTTGATAAAAATCACAATCACATCGCTCAGATACGAAACGAAATGCTTTGATCGACTTAAGAGAAGTGCTTTCAAAGCGCAGAGTGGTCTGCGCTTACTCTGCACCATTCGTATGAGGAAAAAAACTGGAACAATTAGTTACATGATTTATTGTCTAAAATCTTGTGTTCGCACAATCGGAGTGTCTATTCCGGAGATCTTAAGTAGTTCGACTGCCTGCTTCTAAGTCACGCGTTGACATCATTGCGGTCATTACACGCTCCTCGCCTGTCACTAGGCTGCTCAATTTGATAGACGTTGCATTAATTTTACGTTTTTTGTCATCGTTAAATGCTTCCTTTTAAATGACGGCTTGCAAATATCTACGCATTAGTCTCGACTTTATGTGCAAACTTGAACCAATATAAAATAATTGTTTGTCTTCTGACAAAGGAGTGCAGCAGCATAGAAAGGAATAAAATTTATTTTAATTAAGGAAATTGGAGCTGCCGCAGTTACTTTAGTGATTTGTGGTTCTCTATACGGCAGCAAATTAAAATTTTATTGCACCAACCACAAGTAACGATCCTGCAGCAGTCTCATATGAGTGCAGATATAAATCAGTCAACCTAACTTTTGATTTTTAGATACAAATTATTATTTGACATACGGAAAGTCTTAATACTCGTAAAAAATATTCAAACTTTCACTTTTGAAAAAAAAAATTATTCACACTTCCATGTTATTTTGTACCAGTTATGTTTGCATAATATACTACAATGTGTATATCTATTTTAAAACATCAACTCGTTTCATCCTATCCGTAGATATATAAAGTTAATAGATCATTGTTGCTGTCTTACTCTATTTTTAGAATCACATCCAAACATTGAATGGACAGGATCTATTTGCTGTTCCTACAGCATCCCTCGTAACTAAAATTCACTTTATCCCAAAGTAACTGGGACGATTCACGTGTGCATTAGGTTAGGTTACACCGGCGATCCCTAGGTTATCCACTTACGCATATTGGCCTATTGTATTACCATATATAGAGAAAAACTTATGATTTGAAACTACCTAGAACCTTTAGCGATGCATAGAATAGGAGGTCTGTTTAGTGGGAGGTCTGGTAATTGATAAAGATCCTCAAGAAAGAAGACTCCTAAAGTGTTGAGTCGCCGCCGTACATGATCTGAGCAAAGACAGAGTAGGTGAGAGGTATTCTCATCGTCCTCCAAACAGTTGCAATAGGTATGATTAAAAGGGTTCCCTAGTTTGCAGTGACCTGTAAATAAACCTACCATAAGACTAATATCTCTACGGGGCATCTCATTGAGAATAATGGAATTCCTTTTAATGAAAAGGAATATAAAAGAATGTATACACTATCTCACAAAGAAAAATTTAACTTTTTAAACTACAATTATTTTAAAATTTAAACTAAAATTAAATTTCTGAAAAACCAAAACGTACCTGGTTGTGACCTTAGATGTTACTTTAACATTTTTTACCCATCTTTCCTCGATTCTCAATGCATCCCTGATAAAAATATCCCTCCCAACTCAAATGAAAGTTGCCGAAATATGGTATAAATGTTACTAAAAACAGCTGAAGACATTAAATCTTATTGTCCAGTAAGTCTCCTTCCTATTCTCTCAAAAAAGCTTCCGAAACTATTCCTAAAATATCTTATGCCGAAATTTGAGATAAAACCGAACATTTCGAAATCACCACTTTGGATTCAGAAGAAAGCATTTACTAATTGACCAATTGAGAACTGATTGGGATAGATAAAAAGCTATTTCTTTGCCTTTATGTCATTCTGCAATATAGCCCTGAAAGCTATTCTAATTCTTTAATAATCAAATTCTCTATAATATTGAGAAAATTCAGATAATTATGTTTGGAATTAAAACAAATTAATTCTTTGAGTTTGAGGTCATGTGTTACCGTCCCTGTGCTACCAATTTCTTATTTCGACCTAATTGTAAAATCGTCCCAATTGTAAGACGAGTTTGAAAGTAAACATCTGTTCTTCAGAAATTCTTATTTTTATTGATAATTACTTGGAAGCTTTTGAAGACGACCAATTTTGAGTACAATGTATCAACTCTGAAAAAGAGCAATGAAGAAATTTTTATAAGATTTTTAAATTTATATTTTTATTTTCATTATTTTTATATAGGCTCAATCTAATAAAAGAAACTTGTTTATCAATAAGAATAAAAAACGTTAAAATCTTGAAAAGTACTCCTAGGATTTTATATTCCTTATCCTATAACACAAACAAGATGACGGAGTTTACTTAGTATTTGATTTTCTTGGTTTGATTTTAGTCCACCATGCCAGCGAAGCTTATCTACATGACTATCGATCTTATTACTTAGATGAATGTCTAATATGTCATTCTAGGATTCCAAAACCATATTTTACCAAGAGGTCTTTACAGACAAAAAATGTTCCTTTTAACAACTTTTTGGTAACTGTTAGGAGATGAGAACTTCAAGTATTGATAGGCCTCCAGAGTAAAGAGACTTGATCGGTTATCGTCTTTTAGTGTGGATGAAATATATAATATAAGCTCTTTAATATTTTGCATAATATAGATCGGTTTTGCATTTTTTAATCACAATTCACAAATATCTTAGGTAGTTATGAACTTATGATATTGAACTTCATTAGAGCACCTTACAACTATATCTTCTCTTAGGTACAAAACTTAATTTTTATTTTGTATTTGAAGATACAATCATAGCTTCTTTTAAATGGAGTTGAGTCTCTAATTCATTTTTACGCCATGATATTTAATTTCATTAAAAAAGTCCTATTCGATATTAAGTTTACATTTTCTTGGATCGATATTTATTAAGTTTTCCTTAGAATGACATTTTTGAGTAATAAATATGTGCTCTTCAAGAATATCAACGTAAGTTCTGAAGGTTATTGATGTGTTCAATAATTATCTTGACGGCAATAAAAATAATTGTAATTGTGATTTTAAAAGACTTGAAAGCTTAACAAAATCATGTCGGATACATATTTAAAATTCTAAAACGACATTTTGATAACCTATATAAAATATTTCTGTAATCCGTGTAATACACAAAACCTATACCTTTTCCTATTAATCTTAGCTTAGCGTGTAAAGTGCAGATGTGTTACTAACCAAAATGCATTGCAGCATGTCGCGTCTCTTCTGCAAAAAAGTACAAATTCTACACAGTGTCACTTCCAAATTTGGTAAAAAATTATGGTATTTATGAAATCAATAAATAGAAATTCTAAGAAATTATTGCTTCTTCATTCAGCAACGGCAGAAATGCAGCCAACGACATGTATACAACGTCCACAAAGAAATTTATCATTAGCAACATCTCCAGCAACAACAATCAATGACCACTTCTTCTTCTTCTGCTTGTCTTTGCCTTTAATGATACCAGAAACAAACGTTAAAAATGCTTCCACAGACGTGACACACAGACATGACTATTTGTGCTTAATTGATAATTGCAACGCGTATCTATGTAGGTTGACAACGCTCCATGCCTCCATGCCTGAGGCGTGAGTACGTCTCCAAGTGAAGTAAGTGCAAGAACGCTCAAGTGCCATTGTCTTTTTTCTCTTACAATCTCATCAAACGACACTGAACTACTATCAGAGAGAATATCTATCTTTCGCTTAATACTTCTTACTGAAGTATGAAATTTGATTTCTCCTATTGAATTTTAATTTTACTGAAATCAGAAGGCATTTAGTAAAGGCATTAAACGTTTTTCTTAAATTCATTTTTTTGGAACAGTCTTTATAATGAAACTTCACAAAGATATTTTTCAAATTTCACTGCCCCATATTAATTATATATATGTATATACATATATAAGGAATTGTCTTTAATTGCTTATCACTGATACCTGAAAATTTTTTAATAAGGAACCTAATAGTCTTCAAATTATCGATCATCAATTAACCAAGTGACACATTCCCATTCATCTTATTTTCATCCACATTCTGTGTAGTGTCAACAGACTACTTTATGGTGCCATAAGGAAAATATGTTTTATTTATTACTTTATTAATTCAAACAAGCATTAACATGGAATCCTCAAGAAAGCAGAAGACCTGGCAGGCCCAAGCAAACGTGGAAGCGAACTCTAGAGAAAAAAATCCATCAAAGCAGAAAAACCCTGGGAAGAAATCGTGACAGTTGGAAAAAGTTCGTTATGACCCATGAGAACGTACTGGAATGAAGAAGACTTTATTAATTACTAAATCTTCTCCTATAACACAGACTAGCAATAAGCTATTAAATCTTAATTACTACAAAATCTATATAATAAATTATAATATATTTTATACAGAGAAATTTCTTAGTTAAAATAAAATAAGCAACCCTTGTAAATGGACTTTACGGCATAACGTAAGCTAAAATACTTAAGGGAGAGTTTACTTTCTTACTAACTTAGTTGGCTATTACAAACATAAATCGTTCTTTATCAGCGCCAGTAGCCTACTACAACCAGCCTGACTAGTGACACTAGTTAATAGTACTGAGTAACTTCATATTGTTGGTCACCTGATTCTACCACCGAAGATGCGACCGTCCTCCATCGCGTTTTTCGATACACAAACAAATACCAAATCAAGCATATTTCTAGTCGGAACATTTTACTCCATGCGCACGACATGAGACCACTTCGATTAATAAGCTTTTGCTTTCAAATTGGTTTGCCCTAGAGCAGTGGTTCTCAACCGGTAGTCCACGGACTACCTGTGGTCCCCGAGATGGTTTATAATGGTCCGTGAATCAAATTTAACAAATAAAGATACATAGCTTGTAGTTTGTCCACTGAAACCTCGCTTATTAGAAAATAAACATAAAAAATTTCTAAGTAATTACATACCTATTTTATAGCCTATAGGTATACCGCATAGGTATACGTATTATTATACCTATGCGTTTATATAATTCGTTATACATTACACCAAAATTACATAAAGAATCATACAGTTTATTATTCTTAAACTTTGTGGTCTCTACGAAAAACAAAAACATCATAGTGGTCCTCGATTAAAAAAAGGTTGGGAGCCACTGGCCTGGACACTATAGCCCTACTGTTTCCTCGAAGACGAAAGTCCTCAAAAGGAAAGCATTATGATAATCCTGGAGTGCAGGTGTATCTCATATAAGTTGATAAATTTGATAAAATTTCTTTATTGGGGTGCATACTATTGAGCCCTTTATGCGGCATACACTAACAGGCAACTAGAAGTAAGATGAGAAATGAGGTGATACTGTATTCTGTATCATGACGCAACAGCATTTATTAGAATATCAATTGGGAATGTACAGAGAACACAGCATTACCCTACTTCTCATATTAATACGGGTTATCATAGTGAAAGGCAGGGTATTACGCCTTTCGTCTAAGGATAGAGAATACAGCATCACTTCAATTCTCATCTTACTACGAGTTATCATAGTGAAAAGCAGAGTATTACGTTCAGCTAACATAACATACATGATTATCTGAAGTACATAGATGAAATCTTACTGATATCCCGCCACTCCATTTAGATTTAGGAATCTTTAGAAAAAACTGAAACTCAAATGCAAGCCCATGGACTAATGAATGTCGCTGTAATAAGATCATTGTGACTAAATAGTACAGATTATCATATATCAAAGTAAGTGTCTTGATGTTTCCTATCTTTGGTGCAACAGTAACCTCAACTTAAATAAAGACGTCAACCAATGTAACATATAAATCAGATTAATAGCCCAATCAAACAGCACCCTTAATTATAATTATAATATATGGCTTATATTTCAATGAATATTTCAAAAAACTCTGGTTAGGTGAAAGAGGCAACTCTATAAACCGGAGATCACATAAACCTAAATAATGTGATTCCACTGTTGAGACGGTAGCCGTGTCAGGCTTGAATAACCTTAAAGGTATAGCTTGTAAACATTTATTCCATGAACAGCGTCATTTGGAAAAGGTTTAATTCCACCATTCAAGTAGGTGATGCCAAATAAGTCTATGAACTTGACTATTTCATATATTTTAAAGGCTTACAAACTTCTCTATCATTAATGTAAGCAAGAAGCTGCGAAGATTTTGAATCTTCTCCCAACCAATGATAGGCATTGATATATAAGTTGGAGTACAGTTTGGTTCTCATCCACAAAGCCGTAGACAACAAAAAAATCGTTTGAGGGCAAACTCAGTCGTTTTGTATTCCTTTGTAATAAGCAATGACCTGTCAAAACCGATGCCTTTATACTAAATCGGTTCCGCTTTAATACAAACAGCAAATTAGTATGCATTTTGTTCAAAATCGACCAAGTGAGTCCTCTGATCTAGTAAGAATCTTTATTTACCCACCAATTCCACCAATTGAAATACATATGTATGTCAATAAATCCGGTGTTATTGTTGTTATAGATTCACTGTTTCACTAGATTTATTGCTATTTGAACGCAAAGTTGTGTTTTTTCTTTCACTAAAAGTATGCTATAAAAGTTGTAAATGGTTTGTGGGTGTGTACATTATATAAAATTAAGAGAAATAAGAAAAAAACAAAACTCCACGTTTCGTTAAAAACTTAAAAAAGCCTTTGGCTTTATCCGCAGAACCACAAAACCGGTAAAAGTCGTTAGAGGTCAGACCAAGTCGTATTATATGACATCCTAATGCGCAGCGACCTGTCGGCAGAGGTATCATAGTACTGAGTTTCGCTTTAGTTGAAAAAGCTGATTTCTACAAATCATGGAGATCTGCAATCATAGCACTTTGCCCAAAAAGATTCTTCAAGTCTTTATTAATAACAACCTATGCTATATAAAGCCTACAAATCTTTAACAACAGCAATTTATCCTATTAAAACTCTGCAAGTCTTTATCATTGATCTGGATTATATATACATATATATAACTAATAAAAGTCCTACATATATTTTTTTTTAATGTTGGTAATACTGTCTATTATAATAAATTAAAACAATTTTGTTTTTGTTTCTCTTAAAATTATTTAATATACAAACTAGTACCCATTTTAATATATATATGACACAAATCAATTAAAATTTTATTGCAAAAATTTCGAGCAAAAAATCCTTTTTAAAATTTTTCATAGTATACTTTTAGTATGAGCAAAAATACAACCCTGCGTTTCTTTGAGCTCACCACTTTCAAAAATCTTTCAAAAGATATTTCATATTCTGATAGAAAAGAGCTTTCTGTTTTTCAAAAGACGAAACGAAAGATGTGTTTTTCGTCTACAAAATTTTCTTTATATAAAAATAATAAATAAATATTAATTTATTAATTAATTAAAATTTGTAAAAATAAAAGAAATAATTTTCAACTTCATTTTTAATACGGCGTTCGACTCATCAACGTAATCAATACGTCTTTATTAAAATCTTAAAAAATATATTTAATATATCTATGTATAATTTATAAATTTTTAGGCATATAAATTTTAATATTTATATATCTTTATATATATATAGTTTTTTGCTATAATTTTATAACTATTTTTTTTTTTTTTGTGGCGTCACTGCTGTGCTTAATGCATTAATTACTGTTACCATTTCTTACATGACATCAATTAAATTTGAGGGTTTTTTAATAAATATTTATTTATGTACAAGTAATAATAATGAAATAAATGAAATATACATCTTACGGCATTCCATTACTTTTGTATTTAAATAAAATTTTTGAATTGCATGCAGTACCGATTAACAGCTGTTTTTGATTTCCCCACAAAAGCAACAGCACAAAACAGCTGTCTTCCACGAATTATAAATCATAAAATTCTTTTAAAAAATAGTCCTTCATTCTATCTGCCAAGCATGTTTCGCAAGGCTCTTAACCAGCCGGAATTGCCCTGTAGATCTAGCATTTCAACAAAATGTAGTATTCCAACGAATCTAGTACTGCAATAAATTCATTGTTTTCCATGCATTCCAATTAATGTCATTTTTTAGCAGAAATTACATTAATTATAATTAATTAGACAACTTGAACAGGTTCTTGTTGGTATTCTGTCAAAAACAATACCTATAATAAACTTCTGCTCTAGAACTAGGCAACCGCAAGTTTTTGAAAACCATGTCGCTAAAATAATATTAGGCAGACCTACCTCCGAGGTCACCGAAAATTCTGTGCTCCAAACATTATCTGGAACACTCGTAAACAAATCAAAACAAAGTTACGACTTTATGGTAAAAGCTAGAATGAAGTTAAAGAATGGACTTTACTTGGACTTGAATGGAAACTATTGTTTATATTTTACCATTTTACCTAACGCAATATTATTTTCTGTCTTTATCTTTTCGTAGTACATAGTTTATATAGTTTCATAAATAAAGATAAACTTGAAGCTTGCGAAAACTTTGACAAAGTTATATCTTATAATCTGGTTAATCTTTTATAAATAGCAATAAAATGATTTCGAAGACTGTATTCTTAAAAGACTGCTGCCATCAAAATACTGTATCAGTTCTTTATTCAACCAGAAAAAAAAAACATTTTGAGGTCATCCTTTATATGTTCCAAACATGAAGACATCATCTTATTTTCACGTCATAAGAATATAATATATATTCTTACATCACAAGAATGCGATGTATATTCTTACACTATAAGAATATGATCTATATTCTTACATCAAGATAATGCCCTGTGTCATTAGTTAGTGATAATGATAATTAAATTGTACTGGTACGTAAGATTCGTCGTGGATTTATAAGAGTCTGAATTTTCAACTGGATTGTAGTGACACTATTCCATGTTTTACTTCCACAAAATAGATCTGTTTTTATGTTCTTATTGGATGTGCACAGTTTTGTAGAGGTAGACTAGTGTTGAGTGGTTGGGATCTAATAGATTGTCCAAATAATTCATTGTCCAGAACTTCATACAATTTCCTGCTGCACTAAACTACATGTAGCAATCTAATAATATTTATAATTGTCTTTAACATTATATTGTAGAATAAATATTATACATTAAAATAATATAATAAACGAAGCACATACAGTAATGCACAGGAATATATGCATATATATATGAATATAATTTTATTATAGCTTTTCTTTTTAAAGACAATTAAATACTTTAATCCCAACCACTCTATCGACCTTTAGCCATTAATTAAATATAAAAATACAAAACCATAAATTATAAAAATCTAAATCTTAGTTCCAAGAATGGCAGAGTCTAGGTCCCGAAGCCATACGTTACCGACGACGACCAAGTGCCGTTCAATAGCTCTAGCTCAAAGGGACTTCACAGACGTGGAACCTGCTTGTGAAGTACAGATTACAACAAGAACATAAAAATCTAAAAGTTAAAATAATTAAAATATAACTAAATTATTTTGTAGGGCTTTATTAAAATTTTAATCAAAATATGTATGCATACGTCATTGACAATTGAAAAACACTCAAGACAAACAATGTAAATGTAACAATATAATTTCATTTTTTTTTAAATAATGACAAATTTCTAATGAATTTAAATTAACTGATTATAAAATTAACTGGTTATTGTAAAATTAACGTTACAAAATTATATTTAATTAACGCCAAAACATATATATAAAAGTAATAACCGCCAAAACAATAAACGTGATGAATAAGTTGCGGCGAATGTGGTACTTCCTATCTACTGCTCTAAAAAGTTCCGCAAGTTGTGCCATGATCGAAGGACGTCTGCGTTTGTCGTGCACCAGTGACTTACGTGGAC
Organism: Teleopsis dalmanni; assembly: GCF_002237135.1. Taxonomy (NCBI): domain Eukaryota; kingdom Metazoa; phylum Arthropoda; class Insecta; order Diptera; family Diopsidae; genus Teleopsis; species Teleopsis dalmanni. Next base: position 26,922,758 of record NC_051847.1, on the reverse strand, counting down.
GTGGAGTTAAATTTTCCGCCATACCACCACTGTACTTGCCGCCACCAATGCGATCCATATGTGGAGACTTCAAACGATCCAAAGTACGTGCAAAGTTACTTAAAAACGGCGTGTCGTATGCATCCGTATCTGTATCATCGCTCTGCTCATTATAATAAGCGTTAGTTTTTCCTGCCAATAACGACGGAGTACCACCTAAAAAATGTGCAGAACCAAGGCTTAAAGGCGAAGCATATTTTGAAGCGTAGCCGGTAGTTGTGCTCACAGGTTGTGAGTATTTCAAATCTCCAACTGGAATGTATTGATGTTGTTTGGCTTTGTTAGTTGGTTCCTTAAATAGGCTTCCTGGCTCAAATTGTTTTTTCTCAACTTTCGAGTAGACATCAGTATGTTGGTGTGAAACTGGCGCTGATGACATAATTGGTTCTTCCTGTATTGGCTGTACATTACCATCAAAGGAAACAGTAACAACACTTGATTTCGAAAGAGAAACGGAACGTGTTGAACGTTGACGCACAATAGGCTCAACTTGTTCTTGTTCTTCGATGATAGTGTCAACATCTTTTTTAGCTGCTGCTGCTGCTACTGCTACGGGCACAGGAATGTTGCTCTTAGTAACAGACACTGAACGTGTGGTACGCCCGCGTACCGGTACACCACGTTCAACTGCTTCTGCTTGTGCTGTCGCCTTTACTAAATCCATGTCATCGTCACTTTCAATGGCAATTGTATCAATTACGGTTACTGGCGACACTTTTTGTACGCTAGCTTCGCGTTTTTTAGTAACCGCGATTGCAGCTGTGGATTGTTCTGCACCATCGATAGTTTCATCACTACCAAAGGGTTTAGTAACGGCAATTGTACGTCTGTTAGCACGCTTAGA
>NC_051847.1:26916385-26921775 GCF_002237135.1 Teleopsis dalmanni | reverse complement strand
GGTGTCATTGCAAAAATTTTTAGTGAAATAGCGAATCATGAATTTATAAAATGTTTTCGGTTAGACTGCTTTCAACGCGGCCGTCAAAAAAATGCGTTCGAAGTTTTAAATCAGATTCAAAACCAATAAAAATGGCCTATATATTGTACGAAGGGCCTAACACAGACAAAACTTTACCACCTTTAATTGTAATGCATGGTCTTTTTGGGTCGAAACAAAACTGGAGGAGAATATGTCGCGAATTACAGCCGAAAATCAAACAGCGTATTTACTCCGTGGATGCAAGGAACCACGGCCAAAGTCCACATACTAACGAACATAGTTCGGCAAGTATGGCCGAAGATGTGGCGGAATTTATACGTCAACAAGGTTACGCAAAAGTTTCTTTGATGGGTTATTGTATGGGTGGCAAGACGCTGATGTACTTTGCGATTCTACATCCTGATCTAATAGAACGTTCAATTTTTGTTGATGTATCACCGTTTTCAGTGCGAAGACCTGAGATAAAAAGTATAATGCTTACCATGAAGAATATATCGATCTCCAAAGATTTATCTATGCCAGAGGCAAGAAAAATTGTTAATGATAAATTGAGAACTGTTTCAAATTCAAATATTATTACTTTTATATCATTAAACCTCAGGAAACGTAGATCTGGAGAATTTTATTGGTTGTTTAATATAGATCCAATATTTAACAGTACACAACAGGTTTCCGAGTTTGTGGAATATGCTGACAAAATGAAGCCGTTCGTAAAACCGACGATTTTTATTTGTGGAAAACGTTCATCTTACATGGATCCTAAGAGCTGGCCAGATATTCAAAAATTATTTCCGAACTCGAAATTATATTGGCTTGATGCTGGCCATGTAGTGCACCTTGAACAGCCGGAAGAGTTTTTAAAAATAGTGACAAAATTTCTAAGTAAATAAATTTAAATAGTAAAATGATTGAATGAAAATATATTTGTTGAGGGATGTAAATTTTAATAAGTTTTTAGTTTAAATTGTAAAAAATATAGAAAAATATACCTTTTATAAATTTCTACTATAGCAGTTGATGCAACACGTATTCCTTTTTCCTATTAATTTCTTTCTATAATATAGAATATTTTTCTACATTTTTTCCCTTTCTATCTTTTGCAATTTATACCTTTCTCTTCTTAAATATGTCATAAATAAGTATTGTATGAAAAAATATTGGATTACATCGTCCAATAGAATAGAATAGAGTTGGGTACCAGATCCCAACGCAGCGAAACACTACGACTATAGTTGATCTTTTGTGCTGCAACAGGCCCGATCCGAACAGAAGACATTCGGCCATCCGAATAAAAGCCAGAATGTCAGCCGTTGAGCACCTCCTAATGTCAAAAAGGTAAGAGAAGTTCTAGATCCAGTAACCTCCTCCTGGCACAAATCAAGGCTGAGCAGTCGGAGATAACATGATTGGAAGTCTCGCCTGCTTCTAAGCAGAGACGACAATCTATCTCTTCGGACAGAACTATTTTGTTAAGGTGGTAACGCAGTCCATGGTGACCCGTTAAATATCCCACAAGCAACCTCAACTCCGTTCTGCTGAAGAAGGATACCATACGATAATTATAGAGACGAACCAGCTCATTCAATAAATTTACACCTATTATTATTATATGGATAAGAGACAATACATTGCGACCTAAAAGATCTATTGTGCCTATCATTAGTAGCCTTAAATCTCTATATTCCCTGAAATACCTTCCTGGGTGTTTTTTCCGCTTGTGTATCAGTGCGATTTCACTCTCTTCTCTACAGTAACTGCAGTCTGAGCTGGATTTCATTTCTAACTTTCTTAGGTGATTATTTAATCAACAGTGACCGGTTAGTATTTCGGTAATAATTCTTAAGTAATTCTTTGTTAATTCTATACAATCCTTAAAGTGATTGTGATAGATTATAATAGTCTTGGTAACCCATCCCAATACAGTTTTCTTTCCTTTTCCTCTGCGCCGTTCAAAAGAAGGGATAGAGTTCTTTTGTCTAGACCGCAGAAACGTTCTGCAAAAGGCCTATCATCGTTGCAGCCGCAACTCTTTTTTGTGAGTTTGTCTGCTATCTCGCTGCCTTGTATTCTAGCATGCACCGAAAGTTACACCAAACATGATAAAAATTGGTACTTAAGAATTAGAAGGCATAAATAACCAAAAATACTTAGGAAAGGTAAAACAAAGGTGATGCGGAAAATATTTGGGCAGGTACAGAAATCATATCAGGTAAAATCATGTAATTAATTATTTGGCGTATAAATAATCTACATTTGGAGTGGATAAGCATTTTACACGTATGCCTAAAAGAAAGGATATCATCACAAATATTGGAAGACGATTTTAGAACAAATAGAAAAAAATTAATAACCAAAAAAAATTTGATGTTAGAGTGTATATTCGCTCATATTCAAATTATTCGTTTATGTTGGAACCTTTGGCTGGTTTGAATTATTCAAATATTAGAGTCAGTATCAAAATTGGTGCTCATATTCAAATTATGCAAATTGTTTAAAATTTGAGTTGTTTGAATTATTCGAAAACGAATAGCACTAGTAATTCACTAGTGATTCAAGAAAGAAAGAAAGAATAAACTATATAGCTTTTTTTCAATTGTCCATAAGTCACGGTTCACAATATTAACCCAATTAGTTTGATAACTTGTGTCTGGTTTGTGTGTGCCCCCGTGAAGTACCTAACATACGGCGAGCACAACGAGTAATACCAACGTGTCAAACAGCAGTCATTTGTATAACACTCCAACCATTTTAATATATGTAAATTCCCATTTTCTTATTTTGAACAATGCAAAATATTCATTTAGCTGAAGCCACTGCTGCGGTTTATGCAGTTGATTTGAATATAACCCACAGAACGTTAAAACTTTGGATCTTACATCCACCATAAGTATGTGCAGGTCATGTATAAAAATACAAAATGTACATTACAAATAAAAATAATCACTTACAGGATCATTCCATATCACAGACAACTGCATCCAAAATAAAATAACAGAAAAAAAAATTGAACAAAATATGTCTGCATAACAATTGTACAGAAATAAAACTGCTGAATGGACGGACGAACGCTGATGCCTTAAACAAACAGACAGACAGACAGTCTTAAAAAAGACTTAAAAAAGTTCATAAAAAAATGCAAAAATGCGCTTTGTTAGCTGCTGAATAAACAAGCATATAAACAAAAATATATTTAGAAAATTAGTCAGACACTAGTTTAGTTGGAAGGACAGGCAGAGAGACAGTTAAACAGACGAACATACTTGCACTTGGGAAAACGTACTGTACATACATTTCGAATGCAATGCTTAAAAAAAAACAAAAAGGAGCAACTATTACTACTTCAACTACTCGCTTTTACACATTCAAACCGAGTACCAAACCAACTTCCAGCTTCGAAAAGAGACAAAACTGTAGCCTGCTTGCAGAGCAAACTCAAAAAAAAGAAACAAAAATAAGGAAGATTTTAAGTATCTCTGGAAGTGCTTGAATATTGAAGCATTCACTCAAGAGACTATTGAAGTGTATAATGGACTGTGTATTGCTGATTTTAGAGTACATATACGATTACATATGTAGAACCGGGCATGCATTTGTCCAAATAAGAGGATGCTGTGATGTGTGCAAAAAAATCGAGAGTAGAAATCAATGACATATCGTAGCACCACTTAAGCATTATTACATTTTGACACTTGAGTGATGAGTAAAAATGCTGAAGGGATTTAAGATTTTTTCAAAAATATCTAATGCAAAAAATTTGAAACTAAATAAAAGCAATAAAAGTAATATTCGTTTTTCTATCTTTATTAGAAACATTAAGAATACACATATGCTATATATATTATAGATGCAACTAATATTGAACATATCTGTCCCTACCAATAGGTTTAAGCATCAGAGTCGACTAACTCTTGCCCCAACGCACACACCAATTTAAGTCCAATCGATCTTTGGACTCGTCCCCTTGAAGTGGCTAGGTTTCTTCGACTGGATCCTGGTTAGTTTCAAATTACTCCCACCCCTCCCCTTTCCCTCATCCCAACACTCACTCCCACTTTTTCCATTCCTTATCCCATGTATTCGTCTTGTAATCGTTTCATGTTATCTGCTTTCAGGTCCCGGCGGGTTACAACAACAAATTCACGAAGAAAAAGAAAATTCTATAATAAGATTCTGTAATCTTTTATAAGTTTTCAGATATATCTAACTAAATTCAGTCACTAAAATATATGTATATTTATTATTATATGTTGAGGCTGTGCTGTTAGAATGTCCTGCGCTAATGCACATACGAAATAGGCTTCTAGGAATGTATATTCTTACGGAAGAGGAAATAAGGCTCTGTAAAGTAGATTCTATACTACTTTTTATTGACGCAACAGGGCTTATAGACCTACTCTAAGCCCAGAACGGGGCACAATAGACCCGACGGTCCCAATGCTATATTCCCTAACAATAATAATTATATTATGTTGAGGCTAGTTGAGTCAGTGCACCTGCGAGGTTTCTTCAAACCTCTAGCGCCTTTACTAGATTATTGTTTATCACTTCATTAGTCTAAGCAATAATTGGTCTCAGATCTGCATACCTCCCCGATATTTAACGAAAATCGTTTTAAACTACTGTATTGGCTGTGTTACTTATGGCAATGCTACTCCTTCCACCATTACAAAACTTCAAACTTGTTAGAATATTGTTAGAATAGAAAACTCGATGATATATTAGAAATGAAGACATACGTAACGTCTTAAGACTGGAGAGTGTGCAAAAGTATATCAAAGACAAAGCGCTGAAATTGTTCTATTTTGTGGCAGCATTATCTCAAATCAAAAGCAATACATATTCTATCAGGAAAATATGCTCAGCTTTAACTTCTATAAAATCATCCTAATAACTTATCAGAGTTCAACGGATCATCTAAATGGTCACAGACACTACTGAGTAAAAGTGCTTTAGACCCTAACACACGTTTGATCAAGCAAAGAAGAAGACTGAGGGTTAATTAAGATGCGGTTACTCGTGGCATAGCAATCAAAAAAAAAGGTAATACTGATTCACTTGTAGGAGTGTTAAATATAACAGCTCCAGGAAGTGCAACAAATTTTACAAACAGTACATTCATGCTTATAAGTTCGAAATATATATGTTAATAAATAAACAATAAACATAGTAGCACAGAAATATTTTAAAAATTTATCTGTTAAATTCAGAAATAAAAAAAAATTGTTCTATCGCACTCAAACACCTAATTTTTAATTCAATCGTTATCAAAAATAGTTACAAAAAAAAAGTAAATATTCCTACACAGTTACTTCAGGTAGCAGCTAAAATGAGTATCAACACAGAAGAAA
>NC_051847.1:26907951-26916285 GCF_002237135.1 Teleopsis dalmanni | reverse complement strand
TTTAAACCGTCACAATTCATCGTTCTCTTCACTTGGAAGACGTTAGTCTTTAGAATTCGGTACATAAACCTTATATTATTCATATCAATTTTTAGTGTCCTTCGAAGTTCTCTTGAGTCGACGTCAACAAATTAAAAATGTTGTCACAATTTGTCGTATCCTTTATTTTGAAGACGTTAGCCTTAAGAAATCCGTATATAAACCTTATATTATTCATATCAACTTTTAATATCCTTCGAAATTATCTTGGACCGACGTCTACAAATTGAAAATTTAGTCACAATTTGTCGTTCCCTTCACTTTGAAGGGGTTAGTCTCCAGCATTCGAATTATAAAACTTATATTATTCGTATCAATATCGATGTCTTTCGAGATTTTCTTGAACCGAAGTCTACAAATTAAAATTTTATTTGAATTTGAGTCAGAAATGTTAGTTGATTTTAGGGAATATCGCAAGCACGTACGAAGATACGAACGTGATTGCGTTATTTCTTGATCTGACGACCAATACGTCATATGATAGACATTTTAGTCTCCTTTCTCAAGAAATTTAAGTTTGTAGTGTGAATTGATATATATATATACATTCTTTGTTTTTCTATTTTGTGTTCATCTGCATTATCAACAAATATGTATACGACAGAAATTATATTGTAGTATTGCAGCAATATCAGAAACTACTTTAGTTGTCTCTCGTTATAAGTTTGAGAAGCAACGAATAATTCCACTGTTCCATTGCTCCATAAATAATTCCAATAATTGAATTACGTTTTCCATTGCAATTGTAGCAGCACTTAAAGCAAAAATGCTGTGTGAATATACATTTAAAACTTCTTCCGAAAGAAGCTTTTAGTTTTTTGTGGGAAAAGCATATAACATTCCATATTGATATATTTAAAATGCAAAGAAATGATATAGTAACCTGATATAGTAAAATTTAAAATAAATGTAAAGAATTGCATTCATTTATGTGCATTTCCCAGTATCATTTAATATCAATATTTTCCTAGAAAATATATGCCTATTAATTTTTTAACAAGTAATAAATACCATTGACTCAACTAATTTACTTGTTTGTGGTAAAAAATATTTCAAATTATTATGAAAAAATTTTATTATTAATATTTTTGTATTTATCTGTGATGACGGAATGCTATTAAATATATTGCAAAAAAATTATATGCACAAGTAAATCTATATTAAATATTTGTTTAATACATTTGATATCGCAAATTAAATTACTGCACTACCGTAAATCACATTAAAATTTTAACAAAGAAACATTGAGTGTAAATTGCGAATGTTTGAACTCGGATGTCACCAATATATAGAATTTTTCCGTTTATTAAAAAAATTACAATATGAAATTAACTGCTTTTATTTGTCATGAATATACGCTGCTATTTTATTGGCTATGCCGTAGCTATCACAATTCAGCTTTGGACGCAATTGAGAAACCTAAAGCGCTATCTACTGCAGATACACCTATCAGTGAACATATAAATATGTCAGCTTCATTCAATTAAACTGATAATCCTTGCAAGATTCAAGCCTGTTTTCATTGATAGAAGACATACCGCAACACTCAAACCAAGATAAGCATAGGCCATAAAACTATTTGCGTTGAGTGTAAAGCAAAAGCCGTGAACGTTAATGGATATGGCGTCTCGAATTTGCATATTTTACGTAGGTGTACGGTATATGCAATAGTTGCTTACATTCGATTTTAATATAAAAATGCAATAAACAAATTATCATAAAAAAATTATATTCTTTATACATCATTTTTGCAATGCTTGATTATGTGTTCATATATTTTTGTACCCTCAACACATTTAATGTAAAACGGGTATATTAAGTTCGATGAAATGTTTGTAACTCAATTAACTGGTATTAAGGTGTCCGTTAAGCGGGTATTACACATCATACTTGGTTCTACAACTGGGTGCGTTAAAATGGAAATTTGTGCCTAGTTTCATGTGTAATACATATATTTACAGGAATGACGAACAGAGTTGTGGAAATCAAAATATTTTTATCACAGGTCCACACATAAAACCGGTTAGAGGTGGTGATTCACACCAACTTTTAATAAAACCGTCCTTTACAACAATATTTAGATAAATATTAAATTGATATGAGGATTGATATGTTGAATTACATTTGGATGGTTTCAATTTTGTATATAACTGCCATGTAAACGACATGCTTTTATAAGAATAATTCTATATTCGTTAAAATTTTATAAATAAAATATTAAAACTTATATTTATAATATATTAAACTTATATATATTATTTAAAACTGAATCGGTAACTAAAAATTGGCTGCTGTGTACACTATACTTATATACAATATACTCGTCTTCAAACACGTTTTGGTTCCTACATACGTAGACGATACCGTACTCATTTCTCTAGCTCAATCATCTGTTTCTTGTTTCCTTGTTAGTTTAAGTAGAATTTTATTTTATATAAATTTGATATAATTGGTAATCAGTTAAAGTCATATCACATTAACTATAAGGTGAGAGAGAAACTCCAGAGTAAGTCTTGCCAGATACCATATATTACTCCAATGAATTTCAATGCTAAATAACCCGGCAGGCATTTAAATGGAAGATTAATGTGGTAAGAAGAAATACAATTAAAAAAGCAACTTAATCTTAAAACAAATAAAATGTGCTAGATAGTGGGTTCAAGATCCAAATTAAGCTTTCATGATAAAGTTCTTTTATACAAAGATACTATAAACTGAATGTATGTTATGGAATATATTTAAAGGGCATAGTTAGTAACTCTAATGTAGATATATTGTAACGATTTCAATCCAAAATGTTTGTAACTAAGAATTATATCAATAAAGAACTGGATAGACTGGTGACGAAATTTGAAATTATAGTTCTAAATATTTTTACAGATTGAGTAACCACATAAACTGATTAGTTGAATAAAATTGAGGATATTCAAATACTTTAGAGATTATTTATTACAGAACTCCTATTCAGAAAATAATAAATTATATGTATTATTTGCTCATTCATTCAGACAATATTAAAATATATTCTTGTCTATTGAATAAAACAATTAATTTTATATAGAAATATTTAAAATAATATTCAATAGACAATATAACATATCATTTAATATTGTCTGAATGAATGAACAATAATACAATTTATTATTATCTATTAAATAAATTAATGTTATATTATATTATAATTAATATTCAATAGACAATAAATAATTTATTATTGTCTGAATGAATAAATTATATTATTATTTATTATTGTCTATTAAATATGGGTAAAAACTAAATAAAAAAGTACTTAGCGGTTTTAGTGGATCATAAAAAAGATTATAAATCTTAGATTATAAAAAACATAAAGCTTTTAAATAATATAATTAAATAAAATAATTAATATAATTAATATTAAAAATATTAATTGAAATTGTATAAATTTATACATTTTGAAAAATTAAATTCTTTTATAGTCAATGAAGTTGTCAGTATTGATCAGGTTAGAATATCAGATAATAAAGCACAGAATGTAGGAACTTAAAGACCATAGAAAATGTCCATAGATTCAAAGCTAAGAATAGAACATTTTATATGACTAGAATATTAATATTAAATCAATTAATTAATTAATTAATTATTTAATTAATTTTTAATATACAATGATTGATAGATACATAGATGATTTATTAAAATGGAGAGCAATTATTTCTTAATATATAAATCTATATGTATGTAAGTCATACGTATATAATCATATGTATATATTTATATTTACTTATTGTAGCGTGTTTGATATGAAAAACTTCATTGAACTTATGGTAATTTAGGTGGGGAGTAAAGTACGGCTATTCGCTGCGATGAGGTAAGCTCAAGGCATGTTTTGTGAAAATACTTGCTCGGATTAATTTCTTAAAGAACGTGTTTATTAATAAATATTAATTATTATTGTTTACTAATGAGTATATGTACAATTTGATACACTGAACTTTAGTTTTTTTTTTAAATAAAACTTCATTTCCTATGCAATATTGCTTATTAAATGGTTTTCTAGAACAGAAAAAAATATGAAAACATTGCAATAAATTTCTAAGAAATTACATGTAATTAAAATTATTTTAACTATTTTATTAGAAGAAAATTTATTATTTTGCATCAGCATTATTATAGAAAATGTTCCGAAAGCAGTTCATAAATATTTATTAATAATTTTTGAATAAATAAATTTAATTATATTTATTATTACAAGGGCGAAACTGTATACTTTGCACCTTCCCTGCTTAAGTTATTATTATTTTTTTTCATTTTAGCTATACAATTTGATTAAAAATTTAAAACATGAATGCTGTGTTCTAACACTAATTTAAGAATTATAAATATCACTAACTTTAAAATTGGTAAAAATATCTAAACAAATAATAAATGAAAAATAATTATAAATAAATAAATAAATAAATAAAAGTAATAATAAGATTTATTCTGCTGTTGTCGTTTTTGTTATCTCAAGGCAGTTGTAGTTAATATAGACTTTATAATTCAGTTAAAAAAGAAAAATTTCTATTTTAATTAATAAATGAAAAGAATTAAATTAAAACAATGAAATATTTTTTAAAGGGTTCGAGTAGAAATAAAAAGATAATAACAAAAATTATATTTAATTTATTGAAATTTGGCTGACAATAAAACGCTGTTTCGAGTATTGCCAAGTACTAGTGGTCTTATGACTGATTGATTGTTATTGTTTCTTTATTTATATTTGAACCCTTCTAACTTTTACATAGTTTCTTTTCATCATAAGACGCGTCACTTTCAACAAAAAAAAAATTAACATCATGAAATGATTATGATTATGTTTTAATCATTAATTAAAAACTCTAATAGTAATTTATGATAATTGTTTTCAACTAAGTACTATATAATTATTAAAATTTCTACGTAGTTATTTAGATTTACCTTCACTTAAATTTATCTAAAATAATGTTATTGTGTTTGGATATGGCTTCCAATCTGAAATATAAAAAATAAATATATTTTTAAAATTTTTTTTATAATTTAAACAAAACGATATAATTTATTATAATTTATAAATATATAATATGTATAAATAAACTTAAATATTTACATAAATGTGAACAGGTGACAAAATTTTATTTAACAAGTTTTCGTAATAAATTAGTTTTAACTTATTTAAGTAAGCTAATTTTTTTTGTAACCAAAAAAGATAATTAAGTATAATTATATTTATATATATATATAAATAACTTGGTTTCATTTTATTTATTTTTATATATTGTGTTGTTTAAAATTCCTGGACTACTTAAAAGTATTTCCGTTTTTAAGGTGCATATGGGAAACAAAAAGGATTTCGGCTATAAATAATTGTAAACTTTTCTTTACTATTTATCCTTATATTCCTTATATTTCTTATATTCCTAAAATATCTAAAATAATATCTATTTGGATTTTGTTGCTTGTCTATGGGATACTATTAACACATAATACTTAAATCTAAAATAAGAGCTTTCCAGGTTTTCGTCCAGAGCTACAGATAAAGCAATTTTAATGTCTTGGAGATAATTTCTTATCCGGCTTAATGGCTTGATGACCTGAAAGATCAAATAGTTTAACTAACTTTATACATCGAGATATCGACGGTTAATGAAACATGCTTTTCTGATTAATTTTACGATGATCTTTAGGGAATATATCCTTCATTTGAAAATATAATTGAGTGAACTTCAAAAATATTACAAAAAAAAGTATTCTCTAGTATATTATTGTATCTTCTTTGGTAGGTAGTGAATACTTCTGAGTGGAATTGTTGATAGTTGTATCAATGCATGCTTTTTTATCCAAATCTTTGCTAAGATGATAATAAATGAGTTTATTTATGGATACTTATGGGGAAACTTTGCTGAGTTGTGGTGTATCAAAACTTAGATATTTTTACTGTTAATATTTTAATAAAATTAGTTTTTAATAAAATTTAATTTTAATAAAATAATTAAAATGTCTTTTGGCAAAAATCTTTTGCAGAGAAATATTAGCTTAAGTATAAATTTCAGGTAAGATTAGGCTGAGAGGGCACTTGCTAATATAACTATCAACACTTTCAATCGGAGAAATCTATTGTTTACTGTGATATCCGCAAGATTGTCTAGGCCGTATATTGACCTTTTTAAAGCTTGTGGGCTTTCAGATAAAACTAAGGATATTCAATAAGTTCATTTTCGTTATCGTTGCCAGACTAATGAAGATACGATCTCATTAGTCATTTGGAATATATAATTGATTCAAAATTTCCACAAAACACACAATTGAAATATATTAAACTAAATTCTCTTGTGCTTTATACCTATGTATTATATGTATATATATATAATGAATAATATTATTAAAAGACCGCATTCAGTTTGTTTGCTTATTTATCTTTTTCTATTCGATATTTTTACTGCATCGGTAAGATAACTGCAGAAAAAGTATATACAAGAGTATTATATATATATATACTTTTTTGTTTTTCACTGGATATGGTTTGTATTTGCAATATTAAATTTAATATTTGGATTTTCTTATGTAAATTAATATATATAGTATTTAAAAATTTATTGACACTATCAGACTTTTGTGTGCTCTACATTTTTATTGATAATTGAGTTCATTTTTGCATGCAATACGTGCTTACTTAATTAGATATATTATGTACTTCGAGGCGTTTCTTTCAAAATTCAGTTTCTCAAGAAGAAAACCCAGTATTTGTGGATAATCAAATAAAGATTGAAGTGAATGAAGACTGCGTATTAATAAAAATGACATAATTTTTTTCTAAATAGAAATCGTTAAGTGAATTGTTAATAGCGATCGGTATTTGTTTATATTTGTAACCATATTTAGATGGAATCTAAACACAGACAAAAATAATAGTAATTTTATTTGCATTTTCAAAGTAAAAAACTCAAATTGACTGAGCTAAAAAATGGTTAAAAAGTTTAAATACATTTTTATGTCATTTTTTTAAGTAGATTTTTATGTGCTCTGTTTATATAAGAAGATATTTGCGTTTTCAGCATTTGCGTTCCTAAAGTTAAATTTGTTTATCGCATGAATACTCAAAGCGACTGGCGAAAAATGTTAATACGATCTTTGGGAGTTAAAAGTATCACCATTTAATGGTTCCAGTAGATTGTATTCTTTTACATATACAGGGTGTCCCATATTTTGAAGCTACGGTGACTTTGTTCAAGTTAGGAATAATCGTAAGCGGAGGATATCTATTTTTTATTTTAAGCAACATATTGGATATTTAAGAGTATTTGCTCATAAAAAAGTTATTCTTAAAATATCAATTTAATAAAAATAACTTGTTTAAATAGCTAAAATTATACCGATTCTTAATCCATTAAGGGCCATAGTCGTAACTTGAGTGTCAAAACTGAATACAGTTTTAATTAAGTCTGCAAAGTTGATGACTTTAATATAATTTATATGAGTATTGAGACTCAGGTCACGACTGCGAAAAAGGCTCTTAATCTCCTTTAACTTGTTGTTTAATCTGCTGTTTCTATTTTGTTAGATAAATATTGAGATCAAACCTCATTCACCTTAAAACGATTTTTAATATTCGCTTTTAATTAAACAATGTCTTAACAATTTTTTTTTACCGAACACCGCAGGTAAGCAAAAGAAGGGTAGTGCTGTGGTAAATGGCTGACCATATAGGAACCAATGGTAAAAATCTGCAGACAATCTCGGAAGTACTATAACTAGCTTAGAGTTTTGTAGACTGAAGTCTTATTGTGGAATAAGTTGATTTACAACGTGGCCTATACTATACAAATGCTTTTAAATCGATAGATGGCGTTATTGTCGTTATCATTCATATACATCAGGTAACCGCTGGAGTAAAAAGCTTTTACGGCCATACCACGATTGGGTGTATATTCTTATAAGAACTGAGGTGAAATTATTGGTTGGTTACTTGACGAGCCGATGGTTTGCAATCAGAAGAAGTCGCTAATGTCACTATACTTCAGGTAACTTCTAGGGTAAAAAGCTTATATGGGTTATCAATTTTAAGAAGTGGATCCGCTTAGGTAAAAAGAATGTTGATACTGCTTATGGGTGGACGAGAATTCTAGTCTTATTCTCTGTGATGATTTTCCGCCTTTAATCTCAGATAAAAATATATGAATTGACGAATTATCATGGTCTGGGTTATTAATTTTAAGAAGTGGATTAGTCTGTTAGGGAAATAGAATGTCGATATTGCTTGGGTATGGACGAGACCTCTAATCTTATTCTCTGTGTTAACTTTCC
>NC_051847.1:26795152-26907851 GCF_002237135.1 Teleopsis dalmanni | reverse complement strand
CAGGGACTTTTGGTTTAGTTAAGCTTTGAACATTAAAAGAAATATCACGTTTAATTAAAAATATTTTTATGCTCTTCCTTTTATTTGCTTCCATTGTTCACATAATAATCTACAGAAATGAAATGAAAACGAGTAAACAAAAGGTTTATCACTTTTATTTATTCAACTTGGAAATTTTATGAAATAAACCTCACAAATCCAAATGCACAAGATACAATATATGTATACACATATATAGACTAAGCATATACTATTTCTATTTTCTATTATTGTTTTTAAAACTGATATTGATTTTATTCTATGTCATCTTAATTGAATATTAGTTTTAATTAAAAATTTGTTTTCAATATAATTTTTAAAAAAAGGTTTTTAAGAAATTAAAAATATACAAGATTAGTTAACTAAATGAGAGTGGTTTAATAAATGACAACATAGATACTTTGCGAATTAATAATCATCAGTTTGATCAATAATAATATTTAGAGATATTTGGTAAAATTTTTACTTATAATTGATATGATTTATTTATTTCAGATAAACGAAATATGTACTTATTTTGTGATATTACACATTCATATTCATCAAAGAGATTTGATCAATAATAAAGTGTTCCATGGTATCAATTTAGCAGTACTGTTACAGAGATATATGTCAAACAGTACTATCATTCAAGGCATTTTTAGATTGGCCATTTTACAGCATTGATCGTTTCACAACCGCTGAACAATTTCCAATTGCGAAAATTTACTATAAAAATTATGACAATTCTTCGTAACGAATTTTTTTCGGTGGTGATGATTATTTTCCGTTAGATATAGATCTGTCAACAAAACTGTCACTGTGGTAGTTACAGCTTTGTAGATTAATCCTTTTTTAAAAATTAAGAAGGCACACAAATTTTTTATTCTTAAATTTTTTTAAGCGTGAAATGAAAGACATGAATGTGATATAGGTGATAAACTTATAAGAATTATGTATTTCTTTTTAATCAATAGACTTTATAGTCAAATTCTTAAAAAATAAGATGTAGTAAAATTTGATATTATTTAGAATCACAGGACGTAGATCGATCGTAGATCTGCTGCAGTTTCATAAAAATATTGTTTCATAACTTTTTTAACTCAGTGATATAAATGGATATATAAGTATATGTATAAACATATATATAAATATATAAATATATATATATAAATATATAAATATATATATATAAATATATATATATAAATATATATATACTAGATAACCCGACAAACGTTGTTTTGCCTTATAAATTATTTCTAGTTTCTAGATAAATTTTAGTGTAGACAAAAAGTAACTTACTTATTATAAGTGTGTAAGTATGTGGTATATGCATGAAATAGGCATGGAGCGCTATGAACGAAAAGGCAAATAAGAATAACAAACGCCAAACAATATTATTTTTAAGTTATTATAGTTTATTTATTAAATTATTGATTTAAAATCAATAGATTTGTATGATACCAAGTTCCCTGGCAACAACTGTTGTGTCTTCAAATTTAAATTGTCTTGGATTGACTGTAAATAATAATAATGATAATGGGCCAGTAACATTAACCAACAACAGTCGAAGATAAAAGCACTCAGTGTGTCTTGGATTAACTGTAAATAAGCGTTCGATTTAAATAAATTGAGACCTGCATCAACTGGTGAAACTTGCTTGCGGGGCATCCATTTTTTTGTTTGAGCCCATGTGAAATAGCGTGGTACTTGTGAATAGAGTAATGTTCTTGCAAAGGCACCAAAATCATCCGTACTATTACACAATTTAAAAAATGCAGTGAGTGTAGATTTAGGTGGATTTGTACCACGATCAATCACTGTCTCGTTCGTGAAAAATACACGCTGACCGTTTTCAAGATGGACGGCTAACTGAACAGCTGCTAGATCCCGTTCATGAATTAGAAAACCGAAGATACGCCAAGCAGCTTCATTGGAGCTGATGTACCGACCAATTTGATAGAGCGTAATTTCACCGTTTTTGTTCATTGGAAGAGCATTTACATTAGTATTTTCTACTCTAAACACAGCCATATCACTGCCTTTATGGACATACTTGCAAATATATTTGATGCTCTTCACAGAGCTGCAAAACTCAACATTAATATGAGTATTGCATGTCTTGCTTAGCAGAGGCGAATACAGCACTACCCGCCATTGTCCCCCATTATCGGGATTTCTTCGACGATATATTGGATATTCGTCGGTATTTGTTATAGTATCATTAGTGAAATCTTTATGCTGGGTAGGGACTCCCTAATCACTTTAGCGGTATGAAAAATAGATAGTAGCCGATTCTCATACCTACTGAATACGCATATAAAATTTGGTAAAAATCGGTAAAGCCGTTTCGGAGGAGTACGGTAACTAACATTTTGACAATGTTAATTTTATATATAAGATATATCGTTTGAATTAATAAAATGTTTAAACTATAAAAGATAGAGCCGGTACAAAAAGACTAAATATAGGTTTCATTTATGATAAATACAAGTATTATCACTAAAAATTAATTCCATCGCAATTGATTTCGTTAAGAGTATATATTAATGTACTGATTTATAGTATTGGATTGAGATATCTTTACATAGTGTTAAGAACAAAAAAAAAGAATATATACAAGGTGAGATGAAAAAACTGCAACAAAGTAAAACGCCATAATTTTTTCATTTTTTTTAAATTTTATTGAATGAAAGCAAAAAATGTCGGAAATAACATCAAATTTGAGAATCGGTTTAGAATTGTTCGAATTGGCCACCTTTGGCACGAACTATGGCCTTCAAACGGCCAATGAAACCATCACACGCTGCCCGAAAGTGGCTCTGTGGTATTTTGTCCCATTCTCGGCGAAGCGCTTGCTTGAGATGATCGACACTTTGGTATTTTTTAGTGCCAACCTTGCTTTCCAAAATACCCCAGGCACAATAGTCCAACGGATTGGCATCCGGAGATTTTGGTGGCCATTGTGCGGTGGAAATGAAGCGAGGAACCTCATTTCTTAACCATTCTTGGGTGGCGCGTGCTGAGTGCGATAGTGCTGAGTCCTGTTGGAATGTTCAAGGTCTGCGGCCGAAATGTTTGCGTGCCCAGGGCTTCAGAACTCCCTCCAAAATATTTTCGCGATAGATTTGCGCATTGATTTTGACCCCACGGTCGATGAATACGAGCGGCGAGCGACCATCGGCTGTTATGGCGGCCCACACCATCACCATGGCCGGCTTTTGAGTTGTGGTGGCCAACAGAAGTTGCAAATTTTCAGCTGACCTCTCTGGCAAGTAAACACGATCATTTTGTTTGTTTACAAACTGCTGGATAACGAATGGTTTCTCATCGGAGAAAACCAAATTCGGCAGTTCACCACTTTCGGCCAAGCGAAGCAACTCTTTAGCTTTTTCGAGTCTAACTTTTTTTTGCGCATCAGTAAGAACTTGCACTTTTTGGAACTTCAATGGCTTTAGTCCAAGCTCATTTTTCAATATTTGCCGAATGGCATATTGCGATATGTACAGCTCACGAGCCATTTTTCGTCCACTGCGACGCGGATTTCGTTCGATTCGCTTCTTCACTTTTCGAACCATTTCTGCCGATGTTGCTGTTTTTTTTCGTCCACTTCCTTGACGTCGGGCTACGCTACCAGTACCATGGTAACGAGCGATGATACGAGACACAAAAGATTTATTCACTTTTAAATGCTGGAGGGCTCTAACGATAGCCACTTGTGGTTTTCCAGCCAAATGCAAAGCAATCACACTATCACGTTTGAATTCCATCACAAATAACTTTTTTTCTGAAAAATTCCCACCAAAATGCTTTTGTGCGCTTGTAAACAATATAATGAGCTGTCACTAGAATAAATCTGACAGCTGTGGGACGAGCGGTTTAGAAATGACAGCAGTCTGAAGTTGGTTGCAGTTTTTTCATCTCACCTTGTAGTTACGAACAGGCTTTTTGAACTGGCTTTTTTCAAAAACCACTCATCTACATTCCAAAGCCACTCATCTTACAGTTCATAAATTATACCTCACCCAGTCCAATGGGTTGCAACAAAAATTACAATAGGGTCTAAATGTCATAACCACTTTCGTAGCTGTGGGTCAGATGAGAAAAATAGAATTAATTACTACTTATCTCGAAGCTTTAATATTTCTTTCTGTATATTGTTATTAATATATTTCGGTCTGATCAACGTCTCAAAGTGATTCGTCTTAACAATTGATTTAGAATCCTTAACCTCATTCAATGGGATCCAACAACAACAACAATAGAATTTATATTTATAAACATAATTACATAATCTTCTATTATACTCCGATCAGTAATCGGTATCTATGAAAATGTGAACATCCTCTATCCGATATCTATTATTTGTACAGAGTTATTCATGAAGCGAGTGTTTTTGCCTGCTGAATATCTGGCTTATATATGTATATGTATACTATGTATACAATAGATATATACATGGTATATGCAAAAGTTCCTATATATATGGTAACACAATGGGCCAATAGGCCTAAGTGGTTCCCTTAAGTATCGTCGGTATTTCCTAACCGAACTTTACATATAACACTATAAGTCACCAACTCGAGCATTTTTGGGTCCTCTGATTAAAAATGCTTTTTTTTTTAATATTTTTTTTAGAAATTTTTAAGCATAACGAAACATTTGTTCCTTCGATTTTACTGTTGTTAGTGCTAGACCAATTTCAATCATATGTATATTTGGACCGAATATTTTTTCCAAATCTAATATTATTTATTTATTACTTATTATTGATTCAAAGAAATTCGTACAGTACTTACAAAAAATTATAGAATTTTATATAAAATTTAAATTAACAATAAGATTGTGTCAAAGTGTCAGATTGGCATACAAAAAGTGGTACATACTCTGTGACTTTTTATAAATTTGTACAGATTATTAGTATTACTATCATTTAACAAGATTTTAACTTCTTCGGACAGAAGTGCTTTATTGTTTTATTAAAAAAAATACGTCTGTGTTTCCTGAAACTCAGGCATACACCACTAATATGATATATGTTTTTTATTTCATGACGATTACACAAAGAATAATCACGCATTCAGATACATATATTCAATTCTCTAGTGTTCAATTAGAAATTAAAAAGACTGCCCCTATATCTAAAAAGTACGCTCGTTATGTGCTGAGTGTTATCGTAGTAAAAACTATACAAAATGTCATAATATCCAAATCCATTAGAGATAGATCTTAAAATCAATATTTTCAATAATTTAACTTTTTGATTGTTGTTGAACGGAAATCAATTTCAATATCCAATACTCGGGCCAGTCAGTTCAAATATTATCCTTTGTGTAAGAATAAGTACACAGAGTATATCACAGCACAAATACGTAAAAAATTGCAACTAAAATACTGAAATAAATACTGTTTACCTTTTAATAGGTGCGTTAAACCTTTCGACACTTAATTGAAAAGCACAGTTGCCATCTGTTACCGGGAAGACTGTTTCGCATACAAACCAATAAAATATAACCAAGTGTCAACATTTCGTAATCCCAGCAAGCCAGGTTGATAGTGTAGTGTATGTGACTTACAGCGCTTGAAATACTTGACGACTTCAATTTTAATGTTTTTTCTGTATGTTGTTGTTCTCATTGTTGTTGTTGTTATTATTATTTTTGCTGTTGAGTTTTTCTCCCCCATATTTTTATAAAAAAAAATGTTGTTGTTCTTGTTGAACCAACAGGGAAAATATCATTGTACTAAGTACCGCCAACAAACGCAATAACCACAGCACGAGCCAAGAAAAAAAGTAAATCAGTAACTTCTGCCTTCAGTACTTTTTATCTTTTTCTGCTTTTTTATGTGAGGTTGCTGTTATGTTGTCGTCGACATCGTCGTTGTGTCGACACGTTTTAAGGGAAGTTCATGCTCGCACATATATTGTTGCGTACATCTTATCGTACACCCGGTATACCCGTAGCCCGTATACGAGTAGCAGCACCCACAATTTACAGGGTAGGGTCTCCGTACAGTTTTTAATTGGTCCTTTGTGTAAGATTCACATGCTGCGTATAGGTATGTGTGGATGAACGACGCTTCAGCTCATGGCAATTTTCGCTTCAATCATGTGGCTGTTGCCTGCCTTGCTCGGTATTCGTATTCGAGCTGCTCGGTGCATAAAAGCTTTGGTTTGTATTTGTTGCTGATAAGGCATATCAACAAGAGCCGCAGCAAGACAGGATGCAGGATCTGCAATACACCGCATTCTGTTTATTATTGTTATTATTATTTTTGTTTAATACATTTTCCTTCGTTGGTTTATTCATTTCACGCAGATTACTTAGATTTGCTGAAATTTACTTCATAAATTTATGTTGCGTTCGTAATTGAGTCACATTTGTTTCAAATGTTCGTCGCAAAGGGAAAAATTTAACTGTAACGTGGCCCTTTTTTCCGAGTTGCCGGAAAATAAGTTGCTGGCAGTGTAGTATGTTAACAGTACAAAAGGTTCCTATGAATTGCGTCAAGAGTTGCTTTTTTATTGCTAATGAGATTTTTGTTTTGCGTTATGTTTTTCCATTCATCCCTTGCCGGCTGTATCCAACCATATTTCGGCACTTACTGGCTCTGCGAGATACTATAAATTTCCTTAATCATTTTATGGGGAATGGGTATACTAAAATTGTATTCAGAAACTCTGTCTTGAATAGAATTTTCAGCACAGAATGTGTTTGAACTACCCTGTATTTTTTAAATTGGTTTATTTTTATATTCAAGTCACTCACAATTGCGTCCTATGTAGATCAGCTTAGTGAAAACTTTATGTGGTATTATGAAAAAGTATTTAAATATATCTCTGATAAGTGTAATGAAAATTTATATTGATTAAAACAGTTAAAAATACCACATAATATGGAAAAGCATTATGTAAATGTGCGCTTTAAAACTTTTACGAAAAATTTTGTAAGAAAATGTACATAGTTTTAAATTGGTTGAATATGAAGTAAGTTGTTTTGAAACCAGCAGCAATGCAGGACTGAAAAGATGATGTTTTTGTAGAAACTTTCTTTATAATTAAATAAAGTTTTTCTAATATCCATATTATTGTTGAAAACTGTCGAAAAACTGCCACCAGTTCTTGGTGGCTAATAACCAAAAATCACATTAAGTCTGATATACAAAACAGGTACTAATTTTGGAATAGAGATATAAATAAAGGGATTTAAGATATAGTGCAATTAGGTGGATAAAAACTATCTGCCGTTTGGTAAATAAATACAATGTATTTTAATAAAGTTAATATATTATATATGACCTATTGCCATATTTCGGATAGCATCCTAATTCTAACTGCGTAAAACTTCTTTAGTTTATCTGATACCTTATAATTTCTTCCATTTGTGTAAAATTTCTGTGGTTTATTGAAAACAAAATTGTCCTAGTGTAATTTTGTTTTAAATATTAGAAAGTCTCCTGATAAAGGCAAAGGAATCTACCGAAATACGTATAGGAATATACAAAAACAACGATCGAAATGAAAGTTAAAATTCTGAAAAAACAAAACCGACTTTTACCAAGTGACTCTCTGGTGGCTCTCCGGTGGACCAATTTGTTACATAAAAAAGTTTTAAAGAGAATGAAACATATAATAATTAGACGGGCCATGGTCTGGGTTATACGGTGGATACATCAAAACTTCCCAATCAAGTCCCTTTAATGTCTTGAAAGTTATCAAAAATGTGTGTGGCCTGGCATTGTCATTTTGAAACACAATTTCTTTTTCCTTGACCAATTCTGGTCGCTTTTTCTTCATTGTTCTGTTCATGCGGTCAAGTTATAAGCAATAGAGGACCGTATATTAACAGTTTCACTAGTCTAAAGCAGTTCGTAATAGACAAGTCCCTTCGAATCCCAACAAATACTCAATATAATATTGTTTACCACCAATCTTGGCTTTGAAATCGTTTGTGGAGGATCACCGGTTTTTGACCATTATCGTTTGCGTTGGATATTCGTACTTTCACTTTGAAATTTCAGAAACGAAATTGTGCACACACCTCTGGGTCCCGCACTCATTCACATCATCCTCACTTTAAACCATTTTCGACATATTTTTTCAAATGTTTCACTTTTTTTAGTTCAATAAAATATTACATAGCGTATATCTTAACATATTTCATTTATTTTGAAATGAGAATAATTTTGTACACGTGTAACGAATTTCATAACTGCCTGCATAAAAATGTGGTCTCAAGCGTCACCTTTAACACACATATTCGCTTTATATAATTGGATTAAAGTTACCAAATATATAGGTACCAATACCAAAACGGCGGAAACTTTTTATACTACCCACCTACCTACCTTACTACCAGAGTACGAAACGGATCCACACATGAATTGGGTTCAGATTTGTCTGTGTAGTAACACTATTGAAAAATTTATTGAGACGTCATTTGGATTATCCATAAATTTTTATATATAAGCTTTTTTTAATTAGAATAGCGTCCTGTCTTTAGAAATAAATATTCTAATGCATACGAGTATACGTATATAAATACTTACCACTTTTAGCTTTACAATAGATCACCAGAATAATTTACGTTTTTTAAGTTTTTAATTCCAATTTCACAAATTCTAATATTAAGTCAATTATTTACTTTAGTCATAGCTTACTTCGATCAATTAATCATCAATGTCATAGTATTAAGTCAAAAAGTTGTAATATTGTCCAAAATATGAGGCCAACGATAAATTCTTCTTCACGTAGTTTTGAAAACATAACACAGATAACATAAAATACATCTTGCATCGACTATCTTCCTCATAAACAAAATTAACCGTCTTTACGTCTAAATATCAAAATCAAATAGATCCGCACATTTCAGGTTAAGTGTACTTTGATATCAATGTTACATTTTCCATAAGATACTTCTTGTCAATGATCAATGTCACTAGTAACTTGGCCATACTTTTGTAATTTATTATGGCGGGTGTTATTAAACTACTAACTATAGCTAATGAGAATTATAATTGAATATTACGTTATTATATTACTTTTTCAGTATTGTGTGTATTTAAGTAAAATTGTCATAATAAAAAGAACATGTATGGCTTTAAAGTTCACATTGTTCTTCTCTATCTGTATCTCTACAATATATGTATCTGTATCTGTACAAATCTGTGCCCGGAGAGTTTTGCAACTTATTTTGTTTTGTATACAATCGCATATGTTAACAGTGATATTTTTGGTATTATCTTCAGTAAGCTATAATTATTATTAATTTAAAATATTTTTGTTATTACCTCCAGGAAGCTATAATTATTATTAATTTATGAATGTCGTCCACTTTATATTACGACTTTCATTATTATTATTGTACTGACCTGTTTTATTCAATTTTAATAATATATATATATTCAATTTTAATATAGTATATACAGTAATCCCCTCTATAACGCGGTAGTTAGTTTCCCTGTTATAGGTACTCCCGTATACCCCGTCTACATAAGTGCAAAGGTACGCGAAGCTAATTATGAACTGTACAAATCCCCGCATTACATGGGGGAATGCCCGTATTATACTGGGGAGTTGAAATTGCGTAATATAAAAACGTGTTATAAGGGTACCGCGTTATAGTGGGGATTACAGTATAACTAAAACGTTTTGTTGAATATGACTTATGGCCTAGGTTTCCTCAGGGAATACTAGGAAACGCTTATCTTTCTTATTAATTATGAGCGGATTTAAGCGTTGCTTAAACGAGAGGTTTCGGACGTTCTTCTGCTTCATTTTTTTAA
Organism: Teleopsis dalmanni; assembly: GCF_002237135.1. Lineage (NCBI taxonomy): Eukaryota > Metazoa > Arthropoda > Insecta > Diptera > Diopsidae > Teleopsis > Teleopsis dalmanni. The sequence continues at coordinate 26,898,044 of NC_051847.1, read as the reverse complement.
GAAATAAGAATGAGATTATCTGTTGATTGACTAGGCATAACCTTTACCAAACAATATTTCTTTTTATAAATTGTTTTATTATTATTTTATATACATTATAATTTTTATAAAAGTACATCAATTTTTAAAATTTTTAAATTGTAAATTGACTATGTATAAAAAAATATGTTCATGTCCTTAATTTTAATTAAAAGTTCTAATAAGTTTTATTGAATAACTGCAAAATACAGAAAGAAAATGACTTATGCTGCATTAAATTTGCTTTCAAATTAAGAAAATAAAAACGAAATAGTTTTATTTCGAATTAAAAACAAAATGCCAACTAAAAGTAAAAGAAAACTCTTGCATAAACTAGAACATTTAAGAAATCAGAAAATAAGTGATATTTACACCGGAAGACTTCAAGACAAAAATAGATGTGAAAAAAATGTGAGCGATGAGTTGAAAAATAACGAAACGGATTTAATAGAGGATCCGATGGAATTAATTAAATTCATAAAATCAAGCAATAATCATTATGAAATATTGCATGTTAACCGTCACGCAACAATTGTGGAAGTCAAAAAAGCATATAGAAGACTAGCACTGCGATTACATCCGGATAAAAATAATGCTAAAGACGCAAGTGAAGCCTTCAGAATTGTGACAAAATCTGCTGAAATCTTAACAGATGAATCAAAACGTTACGATTATAATCGCCAATTAGATTTAGAACAACGGAAAATAGAATTCTATGAAAACAGACATTACAACAACAGACATACAAAAAATGAAAATCCAAAATCAAACAAGGAAGATACGTACACTCCCTTTAATTCTTACAGTTTTGAACATAGGCGCTTCTATAATTTGCGTCATCAACATACAATATTTACGGATGCACAATTACTCACTATGGGCATAGTTATAGCATTTATATTTGCCATAGTTCTAGCGTTCTTATCTTTCACCAATGGAAGTGTTTATAGTTTAAAGGCTTCCAGGTAAGTTTTGCAACTTTTCTTCCATATTTGATCAAACGTTATATTTTAACTATTAGTCTATTTCGTTTTCCGGCATGTGCGTTCAGATAACATGTGAAATTATGAGATAGATATGTCTAAGTTGAGCATTGACTGTATGCGTGGGTGAAATAAAGAGGTATACTAAATAAAAATGGATATGAATTATCATCACGAAATCTGACATTCTCATTCATATCAATATCGTTTTTTAAATCTATATTATATTATCCTGAAATTTCGTTATCCCCAACCTGACATCCGTTACACACCTACTTCATAACTAATATGATATCAGTTTAGTAGGAAAATTAATAGGTGGCGTGACATTTCTAATATATACTTTTCGTTATTTTAATATATAATTTATAGACTGATACATCTATAAATTTGACCAAATCCATAATTATACAGGATGATAGCTGAGTCAGCTCGACAAGAAAAGAAACCCCTAATATTTTGAATTCTCTCTTAGTCAATGATGGACATTAATACATAATGTGCAATACAGTTTCCTCCTCATCCTTCCATTCCTTGAGATATGACAGGACTTTTTATAGACCCAAATATGTTTTAGGTATACTCAGATGTTTTTGTTTAATTGTCAGCTTGACCACTGCACGTGAGATACCAATAATGAATGTCAGAAAGCAGAGTACCATAGACAACTGATCTGCCAGGTCTCTGTCTCCAGGTACTCAAAAATTATTGTAAAATATAAAATGTTTTATAATAATTTATTCACAATAACGGACCTATTCTGTGCACTTGACAGATTTGTCAAATTCTTTAATAAAATTTTTGATTTTTATAAAGCAGAAAGCTTTTTGGTGTTCTGGACACATCTTGACAAATTTCAAAGCTCAAGTACCTAGTGCTTCTCACCACACTATGGTGTAAAGTGTTTTGTATAGAAAACTGTTCGTAATTGTTCGTAACTGTTCGTAACTGTTCATAAAAAATGCTTGTAAAGAGCACATATTTTAAGTTACCAAAAGCATTTTTCATGCATTCAAATAACAAGCATATTTTATGCTTGTAAAGAGCGTATATTTCAGTTAAGAATATTTGTCATGCATGCAAAAAATAAAAAATGCTTAAAAAGAGCATATTTTTATAGGTGTCAACAGCATTTGTAGTATTGACAACTAACAAGGAAAAGAGCTTTTTATTTATGTCACAAAATACCAAAACACTTACAACAGTCAATTTTGACAAGTGTCAATGTTTGACAAATTTATAAAGTGCATAGAATAGGTCCGTAAGTGTAAATACATAATGTATTATATTTATGTTGGATGAGCTTATATTAATCTATTTTCTATTTCTCCACTTAAAAATGCCGATAACATGACATACTTATATTAAAATCAATACATTTTGATATTATTCACTAAATCGTATCTGAGTTCTTATATAGGTACTTGTTAGGTACTTCTTATTAAATAGTGCTACTATTGCAGCACTTTTGTGTTATATTTATGCACTATTTTACCAGATTATTACAATGTTCATATAAAATATGATACAATGTTCTCATATCGTTTCATTATCATTTAGCACGAGAGTGGTGATGCACCACCCAGTCTTCGATGTCACAGTCGCTTCTAGTCTTCTCTTGGTTAATATCGCTTCATATGTTGTTTGAACGCAGAATATACCTACATTACATTAGCTTGCATTTGGTTTAAAATATTTTTCAATAATATGCAAATATTTTCCAGAAAATATTGTGTACAACGTAAAACAGAAATTTATTCTATACCATATTATGTCACAAAAACATTTGAAAAGGATTTCAAAGGATCAGTAAAAAATCTAGAGCAAAATATTGAAAAGCATTATATAGACACGATGAAGTACAGCTGCAGAAGTGAGCATAGCTTCCGTAAGTTAACACTGACACTGACAAATGAAATACGAGTATCTTTCACATTCAGAAACCACACAAGCTATAAACAATTTTTTTTCCTCTTACATTTTTCTCATGCTTACATTTGGATGTCGTGGATGGATAATGAATGCAGGTGAATCACTAATATTGCGCGCTAAAAAGTTCGGAAACAGCGCTCAGCTGGCAAATGCTAAAGTACTTCAATTGCCATCCTGTGAAAGACTTCAGAAACTCGAATTGGGACTTCTGACCTAAGTGCAGCATGAGCCATAAAAGACATTAAATAAATGTCGGCAATAACAAATATAATGCCAATGCTGAGGCTACAAAAATTTCCTTTTTATTATTATTATTTTTTTTCTTTCAGTTTTTCAGCTAAACAGTCTTTATTTTATTTAAAGCAATTTTGTGTAAATATCACACCATAAAAGGTTGTATAATAAAAAGCAATAAAAAATAAAATATTTTGTATTTCAATAAATGTTTATTAAAAAATATGCTGATTAGTGTAATTTGAGTTTTCATATTTATTTAAATTTTTTCCTTTTTATTTTTACTGATGAGAAGACGAACTACGAGTATATCAAAATCAATATCAATTTCATACAGAGACGATTGCAGAGATTCATTTTAACAGGAGTTCCTAAGAATTAATAGTGTAAAATGGTCTAAAATATTTTGGAGCTTAAATTGAATTTAGGGTCCCAAAATAATAAATGCCGTAATAGGATTTAAACCCTACAATATCACGGATTTTATTTAATTATATACTTTGTGCTCAAAAAGTACTCAGATTTTGTAAATAAAACACACAAATTTAAATTTTATTCCAAATTTATTTTATCTCCTTAAAAATATGCTCCTTCTGAAGCGATACACATATACCAATACTTAACCCATTCTTCCATACACTTTTCGTAGGCCCGTGCAGGTATGGCTTTTAGTTCCTTCGGCGAATTCTCTTTTACCGATTCAATCGATTCAAAACGCTTACCACGAAGGGGCAATTTGAGTTTCGGGAACAGGAAAAGTCGCACGGATCCAGATCTGGCGAATATGGTGCCTGAGCGATGACAGTGGTGCCTTGTTTGGTTAAAAAATCGCGTACAACAAGAATTTTCCATAGTAAAAATCTCTAAATGTACTTGAGGTAGTCTCACATTAACAACTGCTGTAAACAAACTAATTGACGGATGGCGCTTAAATTTTTACGATATGTCAAGAAAGGGTTTGAAAAAGGTCTATTACTTAAGGACTAGTTAACAAACAACAAAATCCGAATACTTTTTGAGCAGAAGGTAGTAAAATTATAAATTTTGATATACACAAAGCTTTCTTGTTTTAAATTAGATGTCTTAAATAAACATCGAAGATGCATCTGTCTGTATTTTGGAAGACTTTAGATGTGCTAAAGTACTTCTTACAATATATCAAGATATAACATAATTTGGATAGCTTACCAGTACACTTATATTACCATATCTAAGCTTATTCCCTTAAAGAAATGTTGCAAGTTTTTAGTGTTGGTCTATGTCCTCAGTAGTTTCATTAGGTGTTAATCAAAATATTCGATTTAAGCAAAAAAATAATCAAGTAAGATAAGATAACACCGCTTAATAGTCATAGTAATGCATTATGTATATATATTTTTTATATTATACAATATATTGTTTATCCGTATCGCACTCTATTCTTTTAAAGAAAACTAGTCTATTGTCCTTTGTAACATAGTTCTATTGAGTACTTCTATTCAAGATATCTCATTATATATATTTAAAATAAATATATATATACTTTACTGCTTATTTTGAAAAAGTCGATAATATATTATTCTCGATAAACCTATATATATTTTCTTAACTTGGAAAACCTAAAAACTCTTAACAGATTCTTATTAAGTGGTATATGAGCATGAGTATGACGTTTGCAATATTTACTGAAAGTATTCTCTACTATCATATTGATATTTTTGGCACTGACTTCTATGTAAACGCATATATCCCTAGGGTCTTGGTGATACTACTCAGAAATGTAGGTTTCTTATACCCACTTGAAAACTCAAATCGTAAGCATGGTTTCAGTAAATTTACTAAATATCAACTACATAAGAGAATAGAATACTTGTATGTATTTGTTTTATGTTATGAGTTAGGACCTCTTTTTTGATGTAGAACCAGTACATTTAGTCTACTTTCTGCATCCAACGTTGAATATAATTTCGTATTCTGAATGAAAACACGAGATTATCTTGAACCTGGTTTACACTCCTGTATGACATACTAGAGATATTACTTTTGTTCCTTACTTTGTTAATTATAATCACATCTTTGTGACTATCTTACAAAATAGTTCTAATTTGAAAAAATGGAGTTTCTTTAGCTTTTCCCATTAATTCCGTGAAAAACTGAGTGCTCTGGTATCCATAATATAGATACTTTTTTAATTTTATCGCATTAAGTACAGAAGCTTTAATAAAACAAGTAAACTAATAAAAATAACGGTGCTATGAACACGTTATGGTATATGTACATTAAGGCTAGATTAAATATTGGAGATGTCGAGAAAGGAATATTGTAAATAAGATTCAGACATTCCTAGTAATTTGGATTCAATGTTAGTCAAATCGAACTAGACGATGGGAAGAGTTTTTGACGCTTTGAAGAAACTTTGGAAGACCTGTCAGTTTTGCATCTTCGTATTGTTCATAACAAGATTTATCATGTTACGAAGGTCTAAACTTTCAGAAGTTAGAAAGTTGAAGCAAGGACAGTATGCAAGAGTTTTCGCCGCTTAGTCAGCTATTTAATGACGCTGCTTAGCCAGCCTCCCAAGGTCAAAGGTATCCATAAATATCTTATAAATTTATTATGGACTACAAATGTTGGACTCTATTCTTAGTCTATTCTATAGTAAGTTGTTTGTTCATGTAATCTTGTACTAAATATAAGTCAGTATTAAAAGTATGTTATTAAGTACAATGAAATGATGCTTGTTATGATTATATGTTATAAAGTTTGTTCTATTTAATGTAATATTAATAAAAATATGTTTGATGTTAGATGAGATATAGCCATTCATCAATGGACTTTTTAAGTAGAAAAGTAAAGCACTAGTACCTCTGTTCTAAAGTTACATTTTTTTTGAAACTTTAACCCACTAAATCCTCTTTTTTATAAATGAATGAAGAAAGTTTAGAAAGAATGGAGAGAAGAAGAAGATGGATAATAAATGAGGAAGCCATTTTCAACGTAATATCTGGAAATTTCATTTCAATAATTAAGAGGAGAGATGAGATCAAGAGACTTAATACCTAAAGGTCTAGGTTTATCTAAGCCAGAAAGCTTAGGCATGTTTTCGGTGGAAGAAGACTATGTAGAGGAGGGAGGGGATATATTAAATTAATTTTAATATTTAATATTATTTTTTATTTATTGAAATTTAATATCCTATCTATTACAATATGTTACGTTTATATGCGTTTGTGTTTATTAATAAATATTAACACATATTTATATTTATAGCATTTAACTTATAGTACAAAACTTATTTAAAGGTAATATGTTTTCAAAAAAGTTGTCTATTCATAAAAGCTTTAAAAAGTTTCTCATAAAGATGAGTTTAACTTCAGTTTATCAGCTTGATGTCAACTGTTGAAAAGTTTTTCAAGCAAATTGCCTTAACAATAGAATTTGAGAAAAGTTTTAAAAACTTTTTCACTTATGTTTACTATATAAAAACATAGTTTGGCGTCACAATACAGATTGAGTGTTATTAAAAAAGAGTTGATGAGTTGATTTTGCATCTACAAATGGATTTGTATTTAAAAACAATAATGACACTTTTATAACTACCAAGGACAAGTATAGATTTCTATATGGTTGAAGGGAAAAACCAATTTAACAAAGCAACTAACACTCCTATTCTGCAACACTCCTTGATATCCTGTAATCCAGCTACCAGCAATCAGCAATCTAACAAAAGGGTTGTGCTGTGCATAGGAATAGAAAAACAAATAAAAATCTATGTAAAAGCTTCTGAAAAAAAGGAGAAAAATTTAAACGTTTTTTCCTCATTTTTTCAGGAAATTAAAAACAGAGAAGTAAAAATAAATCTACAAAATGGGACATAATGGAGCGACTACATTGACGTTGGTAGAAAATTACTAACAACTAACCGCCCCACGTACAATCAAACAGACATACAATTGGAAATGCACTTTTCCATATACGAATGCAAACATTTTAGAGCAGCTCTGAATGCAATGGAGCTCTGAATTGACTTTTGCTACTAAAGCAGACAAAGTTTTTTCACGTTTTATTGCTGATGGATGCAATATAAGGAAGTTGTAGTGGTTGATACGAATAGCACCCACTCCTCCGCGCTCTTCAAACAGCCTGTGGCCTCGTTTTAGTCGCTTTTGAAATAATTTTTTTTCCATTTGGAAAAAGGAACACTTCTCATATCATATTATGTTGTACTAAATTCGAATGATATTTCATATAATAATTAAAAATTTGGATCTTAAATCGGAGCACAGAGTAATTTTAATGCAATTATAATGAATATTAATATATATTATATATATATTAATATATATTATATATATATTAATATATTTTATATATATATTAATATATTTTATATATATATATATATTAATATATTTTATATATATATTTATATATTTTATATATATATATTAATATATTTTATATATATATTAATATATTAAGAGTATATAAAAAGAAAATCAATTATAAGCCTTTTTTTAGATACTCTTTATTAAAATAAATAACTCAGAATTTGAGAATAATTTCAAGTTGAGATTATGAGATAAAATTTGACGGTATAAATTGTACTTAATACTTTCAAATTTTAAAATTTCTAATATATGAAATAATATTAATATTATTATACATAATTTCTAGAGAATTACATATTTAATTAGACTTATATATATAGATATACATATAAATTAACATAGCATTGAAAAGTGGGCTTAATATTTAGTTATATTGATACTACCGTATAGATCAAAGACCAGTCTTTTAAGCTTCCGAAAAAAGCGGATTAGTTGTTTGAAAGTTTATATTAAAATGGAGAGAAAGAGCAAGAATAACATGCTTTTTTCTTTCTCTTTTCTCTTTTCTTTAGTTGTCTAAATATATATACTATTTTCAAAAATTTCAGGTTCCGAAGGTGTTTTTTTAGTAACTTTTTGAACTATTTCAAAGGCTCAACATTCTTTCTTATCCCACAAGAGTTATATAGAAAGTTTTTCAAATGTTACCTCAATATCCACTGCTAACATTTTAGACTGATTGCAGGTCATTGTCTAAATTTTCAGTCCCTGCAATATTCATTTCTGTCAATATTTCCGGGTTCTGTCAATTATATATCTATCTGTTTGGTAGAGTATTTAAGATACTAAAAAAGATTATTCCATGTGAAAAATTTTACTAATTTAAAGCGATGTTAGAAGTCACAAGTTGTCAACTTTTAGTAGTTGTATAATTTTTTTTTTAATGAAAAAAGTTTTTAAAAACAAAAATCTATTAAACTGAATACAAATTCAAATTATCCTTTTTAGTTTTAATGAAATTTCTATTTTTGTTCTTCTTTTCTAAACATTGTGAATATCAAGTTTTTATTACATTGAGTATTGAGGACATTTATTTGGAATGAAAAGTGACATGCACAAATAAACTAGAGAGCACACGTTTTCAGGTACCATGAGCTCAGAGGTACCAGCATAACTTTTGTAACCAGGTTAGACAATAACTTACTTTACTTGTTATTACAATATTACAATTTTATTACAATTACACCACATAAAATCACATTTTTATATATCAACATGCTATATTGATTTTAAATAAAATATGTGTTTAATATTAAATAATTTTAATAATGAAATTAAAAATAAGTAAAATAATTAATAATACTTAAATAGTTGAAAATTTCAAGCCACTGATAAATATAAGCAGTCAGAAATGAAATAGGACTTAAGTAGAACACCAATTTTTGGAGAAATGTGGCTCCTATTATATTTTTTTATGTTTTTGAAGTGTACATATGTCGGATACATAGACATATGTGCAAAAATCAGCAACCCTCAGAATAATGTCCATTCGCTGGTTCTCAGGTGCAGTGATATTTGTGGAACATATGCACAAAAATCAGTAGTCCTCAGAAGAATGTTAATCCTATGATTCTCAGTTTTGTGGAACATATGTACAAAAATCAGCACCCTTCAGAAGAATGTCAATCGTCTGGTTTTCAGGTGCAGTGATATTTGTAAAACATATAACTGAAAATAGTTTTGTTAATCTTTCCGCGGTATAAAGACTATAATTAAACATGCTGATTTGGTTACTTTTATATGATAGAATATTATCCCCGTCTAGAACTGTTGTTGATCTGGGTTAGAGAAGTACAATGGAGTAAGAATTTCTGATTTTCTATATAACTGAAAACTCCTCATTAGGAGGCTTAATGCTTTTTGATAAATGCTTAATGCTACTGATAAAGTTGGTTACTATTTTAAATCTTTTCAGACAATAGATACTTTTGTAAGTATTCATATAAAATAAGAATCAGTCTAATGTTGAGAGCTTTCATAGCTAGGGAGTTTCTGCAGATAAGTATCGTGTTTATTCAATGATTGATCTAAGATCTGCGTACTGTTCCGTGCGGTTAGTGATTACTCTGAGAAACCCTATATGCTTCTTCTTTTTGTTATAATATATATATAATTTCAAGTATTTACAACTTATGTTATATATTAAATTCTAATTGATATCAAATTTTCTTGTTTCCTTTAGACGAAATTGATGACCTTATAGAAAAATTAAAAACCACCTCCGTGAGTCCCACCAACACCGCAGACACAACCACAACAATATTAAGCGAAATATCTGCCACAAAAGATCCAAAACTCTTCGATAAACATGAACTTGCTGAATTCTTCCTCAGACTCGCAAAATCTGATGATAAAAATATTCGGAAAGAGGCTGCCAAATGTATTGCCGAGATAACAAAGTCTGAAGTGCAACGTAAGAAGTTTACGACACGCGAAGTTATAGAAGAGTTCATAAATTGCCTAAAGAATTTACCAGATGCCGATAATATGGAATTACCCATACAAATTTGTCGCGCTCTGGGTAATATATGTTATTTGAACGATGAGGCAAGAGATATTATATTGGCACTTAAAGGCGATGAGGTATTATTGAAACTCTTGGACATCACAAATGTAACTGATAAAGAAAATGCGTTACAATTCATAAAAGTACGTGGAGGTCTATTATCAAATTATCTACTTGGCGGCGAGGGTTTGGCCAAACGTGCTATGGAGCTTAAAATAATGGAAAAATTGCAAAATATTATAACAATTGGTGTGTCTAATGTGGAGGAGCATGAAGATTTATTATTAAATACATTGCCACTGCTAAGCATACTCACTGAAAATGTTGCCGATTTGAATTTTGATGCGAATCTCAATATTCAATTATCGCGAATCTTAGCTGCTTCTAAAAATCCAGATTTAGCTGAAATGTGCCTTGAACTTTTGCATTATCAGGCGGAAAATGATGATGTGAAATTATTGCTTGCAAAGGACGGTCTTTGTGAGACTATTTACAATCTCTTGGAGAAATATAAAACGCTTGCAAGTACCAATGAAGCCCGTGCTCTTATGAAACTGGCTTGTGAATTAATTGTACTTATACTCACTGGCGGTAATTGTCTTTAAAATTGTTTAATTTGATTTCATTTAATAAATTTTTATTTTTAGATGAGTCAATGCATTTTCTTTACTCAACAACTTTACTTAAAAATATGGAAGATTGGTTGGACTCCAGTGATATTGATTTGCTAACAACAGGTGTATTGGCTTTGGGAAATTTCGCACGTACAGATAGTCATTGCATATATATGGTAGAGAATAAAATAATGAATAAATTGTTGGAAGTTCTGTCGAAGAATAATGGCGTGAAAGATGATGTGCGCCTCCAACATGCCTTGTTGAGTGCTTTACGTAATTTAGTTATACCGAAGCCAAATAAAGGAGCCGTTATACAAGCTGGACTTGTTCAGACTATTTTGCCTATGTTGGAAATTCATCAACCACCTGTAGTCTTCAAACTACTGGGTACATTACGAATGACAGTAGATGGACAAGGTTAGTGGAACACTCATTTATATTATTTCACTTTACGGAAAAGAGTAAATCAGAGGTCGCTATGATGTATACACACACAGTATAGGTAAAAAATTGGTGTTGTGTATTTGTGTATCTTGATATGATAAAAGTTGCAGCGATCTCGGAAGCAGATAACATGAAAGGAATTACATGACGAGTACATGGGTTAAGATGTGGATGGATAATGGCTGAGTAAGGGTAGGGAATGGGGGTGGATTAGAGATGGGTAGTTGGATTATGATTTTTTTGTTATTCACTTTCTTGTCCCATAGAAGATTCAAAAGTATGGAGCTTTCAATTGCATAAAAATTATTATTTAATTATTATCTATCTAATAATTATCTAATGTTAGTTTTTGGGTTCCGAACTCGATAGAGAAGATATTTATCAGTAATCTTTTCAAGTTGTTTTTATAATGAATGCAAGAATTGCATATACTAGTTTCATATATTTATTAAATAGATGGAGTGAATAGTTCTTGTTAGTGTAACCAATGTAAAAAGTTAACAACTTTAAAACTTGAACTTGCAAGAAGTAAGCTATATCGACATATGGTGAAGTATATTGAATTCTTCTTTGAATAACTGCTTGAATTGGGTTCTGATATATATTGACTTATTTTAGAACCCATAATATTTAAGCATTTTTTATATTGAATATAATATATGAATTTATTTGAATTCCATAACACTAACGTTTTTTTTTTCTATTCTAGAAAAACTTGCTTTGGAGCTGTTGAAAAATAAAACTCTTATTGAACAATTGGTCCATTGGAGTAAATCTTCTGATTACGCAGGCGTAACTGGTGAATCACTGCGTTTAATGGCGTGGCTAATTAAACATGCATATTTAACAAAAATCGCTTACATACTGCCACGTAAAGGTGATGTGCCTACGGAGCAACTAGCAGAGAAGCTTCCACCGCTAGACTATGATCGTAGTAGTTTAAAAGAGTTTATTGCGATCGATGGTTCGATTGAAGCAATGGTTGGCATGTTAACATCACAGCACTTAGTAATGCAAAATGAAGCATTGATTGCCTTATGTATTTTATGTGTGGTTTATTTAAATAATGCTGCAGCGTCTGCAGAAGATGCAGTTAATCTACAAGACGCATTTGTAAAATATGAAGTTGGAAAGAAATTATCAGAATTAATAAAGAAATCCTCAGATACAATGACAAAAGAAATTGTAGAAAATTTACAGAACTTTACAAATTTGTTAAAATCATCCGAGAAGTTAGTGGTGCATCTGGAGCAGCATAATATAAATGAGCTATTAAAATCGATACCGATATTAGTAGAATATTGCACACTTTAAGAATAAGTTGATGTGTTGTGAAAGTTTGAGCAAAAGAAAAAAAGCAAAAGTTATGGAAATCGTTAGTAATATTATTGCAAATAAAATTTTGCACATTGTTAATGCTAAGAATGCAATATAAATTCACCTGCAGATTTGTAAAATAAGAAGTACTTTTCAAAATTATAAGTTTAGATTTGTCGAAAATGTGTAAAAAAGGTTTAGGGAAAATATCAAGAACATAAGAAATATTTAAAATTTTAAAAATTGTTAAATTTGTTAGATTTACATTTCATTTATTTATTTAACAGAATAACATTTTTTTTTGTTTATAAGTAATTTGATTAAAATATTAAAAATAATTTTTACATTGACATATTTGTTGCATTTATGTGTTTGTTTAGTGTTGTGACGTGTTTTACATTTATCCTGTATTTTATATACTTTTTACATTTTTTTTTACTAATTTTAAAACCTTGTCAATATTATTAGGATAGTAATTGCAGTAGATTCCATCTTAGAACAACGATTAAGCGTTAGACTTTTTAGTATATAAGTTTATAGAACAAAAATATGAATGAAATAATGTGCTACATTTTTAACAAAATGTTAAATATTTGTAAATTGTTTTTTTATATATATATAAATAAATTATTTATAAACATTGTGAACAATATGAGTTACTAAAAATTTAAGCCCAGGTTAGGTTATAAAAGCCAACCCAAAAATTAATTTAAGTACTTTCGATTTATTCAATATATTTTATTAACAAATAAACTATTTTTTATATTTTGTGTAAAATTACGTGTGCTTAAGTTATATAAATTTCCTATACAAAACAATTCTTTAAAATTTATTATTATCTTTCTGTTTTTTTAACGATGCTTCATATAATTGAATAATAGTCTGGATAAATATTAATTTTTTAGATTTTTTATAATTTATTTACTTAAATTTTTTTATAAGTATAAGGAGGTGCAAGAGAGAAAATTTGAAAAATAAAAATATGTATAAATGCTTTCAGTTATTGATACATAATTAATATAGAATCCAAAGAAAAAAAAATAAGATAAATATTTTCAGTGTTAAATTTATAATTAGTCCAGACTCCAAACAGTGTTTGGATTCTTTATTTGTGTATTAAATAATTTATTTATTTTGAAACTACAATTATTTTTATATAATATATTGATACATATTTGATATAGAATCCGAAAAAAATAATATAAATATTTTTATTGCTAAATTTAAAATTAGTCCAGAATCCAAACTGTATAAAAAAAATTTGTGTATTAAATAATTAATTTATTTTGAAACTATAATTATTTTTGTTTAATATATTAGTTTAAAATAGTATTTAAAACATTTTCAATAATTTTTTTTTTCATATTTCATAGTATGATTCTTTTTTTCTCTAAAAGTAACTACTAACTCAATTGCACTTCTTTATAGTTAATAAAAAATATTTCATTATTTAATATTAATAAAAATGTAGCATTTAATTAATAATTTTTACAAATGATCAAATATATATAAACGCACGTGAAGACACATATTTAAAACATTTAATTATTTTATTAATTAAAACATAAGCACAAATAAAAGCACATAATTTTACTAACGCAACAATATTTTTTCGTTGAACTTATTAAACATTTTATATTTGTAAGATTATTAAACAAATCTGAAATTAAATAACAATCAGCAATATATATATAAAAAAAAGAAACTTTAAAAGAATATGTATTTAAAGTTCTATGAAAATAAAATTTTCAAATTCAATTTTAAAATCGTAGAATTTTATGAATATAAATTTTTTTTTATAATTTGAACAATTTTATTATTAAATATTTATTAAGAAATATATTTAAAATAGCATTTATATATACATATATACATATGAAATTAATTATATACATTAATTTTAAATAATAATTCAAATACAATTTGAAAAATTTTTAATTAAGAAATCAACTTAATGTGAAAGTCACAAGTTAATGAAATTTTTAAAATAATTATAATAAAAAACAAAACAAAACAAAAAAAAACAATATAGTGAAAAAGTTAAAATTTAATTTTATTAATTATTATAAAAATATTCCATAGATGTAGATTTGAAGATTTTATTTCCTACACCCAAGAATGGCTGTGTTCAGACGTCAGTTCGTTTGTTTATCGTCAATAAATATCATTTTTACTTTTTTAGTTGTGAGATTTTTATAGGTCCAGAGTATTTTTCCGAGTTCGACTTTCTCGATAAATTTGCTATACTGAATCTAATTTACCGAGTTTTATTTTTTCATCCAATATAAGATGCCAATTTAGGTATTTCATTCTTATAATCTCATAACATGTTTTCTTAATAACTAAGGATCCCTTAAAATTTTTGTTGGTTTATTACCATAGGTCTAGTATGACTAGGTAACTATAGATCTATTTTAATTGTAGTGCATTCTAGTCTTTAATGATTATAATAACTTTTCGAAATGAATTCAAACCGAATAGGCTTCAAGAACAGAGAAACCAATTAGGTTATGGCAAAATATATTTATTTAAATTATGCTATTATATGAATTAAAGATTATTGATATAAGTTCTTTAAATAATTTGTTAGTATCCCCTTTTATTCTTTTATTCTGTTAATCTCTTTTCTGTCTACATATAATGTTATTATTGTAACTCGCTGGGATCAAGAAAGCAGATAACATGCAAGGATTTATAAGACGAATACATGGGTTAGTATGTGACAGGATAGGGAGGAATTAATTGAGAATGGAGAATATAGATCATAGTGCTTCTGCTGCATTATGATACATTTTCTTTGATTTTTTGTAACCAAATAGTATTAATGGCAATATTTTTTTGTATTGATCTGTACATAATGAAATACAAAAATTTAACTTTAACTTCATATATCGTATATAATAGAAAAACAGTGGATTGTAGAACTGTTTGTACCAACCGTAGATTAAGGAAACACGTACATATCTGCTGGTATAATTTTTTTTTGGGAGCTTGTTAGATTTCCATGTGTTACTACAAAAATAATCGTAGATTAACGCCGTTGATAGATTTTGAGTTAGGAGGTTAATATCAATTGATTATGGAAAGTATTGGATTTATTAATATTAATTTTTTATAGGTTATTTACATTCTGGTGCCAGTTCTATTGCAGTTTATACTATGGCATATAACTCTGTCTGTTGTATACGGAGTCCACATATTGAACTCATTTTCATACCATTCACATTCTTTTTAATAAAAATCATAGTAAAACATTTAAATTGAGAAAAAAATTAGATGTTGGTGATATCATACACTATATATTTCCTAAATTGCTTTACACATGTCAACCGCACATGAATGCTCGAATATAACTCTGCACTTAACATGATATTGGCCATTCGATTACAATAAATATATTAATATTATTATTTAATATTATATGTTATAAATTTCGTCGAGCTTTAGGTCGTGTTTTTAAATTTATATTTTTATATAATAAGTTGTTAACTTAAATATGTGCGAAAAAATATGCGATTAAGGTGCGCTGATTCTGAGCTTCACATTTGACAGAACCCGAGTTCGATTCCTGGTACTTGCAGTCTCAAAAATAATTATTTACGAATAATTAAATACAAGAATTATTTCCAAGACCACTGATAATGGGTATTTGGCAATACTCGAAAAAGCTATATGGTCAGTCGAAAATTAATTAATTAAAATAATATAAAAAATAAAATTTTTGTTGTTGTATTTCATTACTGTTTGAAAAAACCTCTTGTTAACTTATGTAATATATTTTATTAACAGATATTTAATATTATATTTAACATTTAATAGTACTTTACTTTTACTTTTTAATATTAGTAGTATTTTGTTTTAGTACCACGTAATATAATTTAAACATTTACTTATTACTGTGTTTCATATTATTATTTTTAAGCTTTTTCTTATAGATTCATAATTCAAATATTTGATATTTAAAACTGTCAAAATGTTTTTTGAACTACATAAAAAATTTAGCTTGCTACTCTCCACTAGATGGCGCCACAAGCATGTAAATTTGTTTTCATAATAAATAAAATTTGCTACAAAAGAAAATAGTTTTTTATGAGTTATTTTTATTTTTTTATTTTAATCTTTGTAATTACATTATACACTAATAAAATAAAATTGACTATTATATGTAATAATTTTAATATGAAATTAGAATAAGCATTTCAATGTTACCCTGTGTCAAATCACCACGTCAAATTTTCTCTTCCATTTTGCGTCATTTTTCATTCAGTACGTGAAAAGTCCGATTGCTGATTATTGGCGTTGCAAAGTCTTGTGCTGTTGGAATAATTGTGTAGAATTGCGTTAAGATAAATTATATAAAATTATTAACAATTATAAATATTGATATTAATCAATATTAATAAATTAATTAAATAAGTTTGTATATTCGTGTGTGCGAAGTCATTTCGAAGATGTGTAAAATCAACAAAGAAATGTGAAATAAAGATTAAAGTGCAAAATTGATAAAAGAATTTAAGAAATTTCAAATATTAAATAATATTCAAACAAAATTATACAGACATAAGTGCAATATAAAGAAAAGTGAAACGAAAAATTAAAAAAAAAAAAAATTAACTGGGTGCTGGCCAGCTAACTTCTCTCCCATTATATTCATTGTTGCTAATGGAATAGGCATATATTAAAAAATTAAAATAGCCTATAAAAATAAAGTGAAGGAACAAAATTTAATTATTGTTTGCAGGTAATTATAATTTAAAAAAAAAAAAAATTATAATATAGCTTAAAATTAAACATTTATGTGTGCTTAAAAATACAATAAATTCCTAAGAGTCTGCAGTGTAGACAAGATTCATCTGTCGTGTGTGTTTTAATAACATTTTTAAGTACTAAATTTAGCAAAAGTTTAACATTTTACTGATAATTAGGTGATATTGCAATTTTTTAATTAGTTCTCTTTTCACTTTTGCACCGAGAAAATAAAATTAAAAGAAATGTCAAAAATTAATAAACGTCATCTGACATTTGTTTGGCCCGCACGTTAAACTTTGGGCAAAGAAAGCATTCTTCGCTTACTGCTGCGTTGCGCTTCCCCGAATTGTCGTGTCCACTACATGTTACCATGGCTGGGTTTGGGTGGTGAGCTGAAGAGGAGATGTGTCTGCAATGCATAAAATAAGTTTAGAATGAAAGTGCAAATAAAGATAGTAGCAGAAAATATATTGCGTGTTAGCAAATTATTTTTACACTTCATTGTTTACTAATTGAATAATCCTTCCCAAATTTAATTGACAAAAATATACATATATAACATAAATTAATTTATTAATATATGTATATATTGAAATAATTTATATTTATATAAAATTGTAAAGCATTTCTTTAATTTCTCCACTATAACGTGTTCAGCGAGTTTTTTTTTTGTGTTCTAGTTTAATTTTTTTTATGAAGGATTCACACATGAAATCTGAAGCATTTAAATATTTAGAGAATATTTTGAATTTATTTATTGACCTGTTTTTTTTTATAATGGTTTTTATATATTTTTTAATCCGGCTATAGGTCACTTATTGTTAAATAATTCAACGTCTAATATTTTTTATTATATATTCTATATTTCGACTCTCCTTGAGAGTCATCAACAGCATCACGATCTAACATAAATTAATATTACTAAAACTATATCTACGTCATCGTCTGTATGCTATTGTCTATATTGCATATATATTTCGCTATATATTTCCATATTATAGTAAAAATAATTTTTGTGGACTTTTTCAAATTTCTGTAAAGGTTATAAATCAAGTATTTATTTACCTGCTTACGTGTAACCAGTTATTTTCATTAATATATTACTATATTTTACTTATTTAGTTACTTATATTATTTCAGCTTTAGTTTAAAACAACAGCTAAGCGACTTGGTAGACTTTGATTTTAAAGTAAAGTTCAAAAATTCTACATTGCAAGGCCACCCATAAGGTCTCTATTATTATTGTACTTAAATTGTTCCAGACCGTGTGCGAGTTCGAGTAAATTGATGGTAAATTGCGGGAACTAGTAAATTATGTCGGTATGGCAGCGAATGTTGGTATTTACCAGAATTTCAGTAGTGTGAATTATATAAAAATTAGGTAAATTAGGTATTACCAATGTGAACATTTCATAAGATGTTTAATAAAAAAGTAAATTAATTTGAAAACTTTTAACCAAAAATAATAAATAAGTGCAATATTTAAATAAATAAATATTTACATAAGTACAGTGCTAAAAATTCCTAGGAAATATCCATTTACTTTACCTCAATTTACTTGAACTCGCACACGGCCTAAATAACTACTTATGTTACTCTTACGAAAAGTATGTGAAATGTGGTGCTACAATACAATAGTAAAGTTTCGTTAACTACACAATACAGCTTAGGCGATTCTAAGTATAAACATGGACTTTCACGAAAAGAAAGCCTATATTCTAACTCACAGTCAGGTACCTATTAAAGCCTTATCAGCGGTCTGTATTTCATCCAGATTAGTGCAAGAATGTAAGGAATTTATTAATGCACTGAGTGGTCCAAGGTAACACTAGCTTAGGTGACTGAGCATTTCAATATTGTAGGAAATGAGCGCGCAGACGAGCTTGCTAGACTGGGATACCCCTATTTTAATCCCTGCCAGCTACAGTTGGAGGTTGATCTATGAACATTTTTTGCTACAGACAAATAGTGAGTGTCCCAGTGCCACCTTTGCAGTCAGGTCAAGGACTACATGGCCAATCAATTTCAAATGTAGAACCTCTGACCGACCTAATACACAGAAGCAAATAAGATGTATCTAGGTTAATACAGGGCACTGGACCATAGGACGGCATGGAGCTAGGCTTGATCTACCCTGTGGTGTCTGCTACATGCGTGTCTACCGGCTTTCGACGGCTTTCTACTGTTAATTCAAATGAAATTAAAGGGTAATTACTCAACCAAATTGAGAGAGTCTGTAATTTGTACTTCAGCGTTGAATAGTTGTTTTAGATGTCTGGGCCTGAATGTAGACCCAGCCATTATTTGAACAATGACTGCATAACATGTTCACTGAAACTACTGAACTATAGGACGGCATGGAGCTAGGCTTGATCTACCCTGTGGTGTCTGCTATAATGCGTATCTACCGGTTTTTGACTGCTGTCTACTGTTAATTCAAATGAAATTAAAGGGTAATTACTCAACCAAATTGAGAGAGTCTGTAATCTGTACTTCAGCGTTAAATAGTTGTTTTAGATGTCTGGGCCTGAATGTAGACCCGGCCATTATTTAAACCATGACTGCATAACATGTTCACTGAAACTTAGGCATTTTAGGGAGGTTTTCTGTGCTAAAATATAGTCTCTTCCTTAATAATATATAATATAGTTGATATAATATTTATGTTCTTTTCAAGTTTGCAAGTTAATTCAACGTATTTGCCTTTTTTGATTCAATTTAAAATTCAAGAGATAGATAACTCTTTATTTCTTTTAAATTCTTTTTATTTTTATACTATTTGTTGATTTTTAGAAACTTTGATAAGATGTACCTTATATGGTATATCATTTGATTAGTGTTTCAGAATGGTACATGGTACTCTACCATACAAAAAATGTACCAACGGAAATTGGTACGGCTTTTATCAATAGTTTTTCTTTGTTAAAGAATTGGAAGCTTAAATGAAAACCTCTGTTGCGTTACTGATAAAAGAATAATAAAAATAAACTTTAGTACTTTGTATCTCATATAGAAAAATATATTGAAAAAAAAAAAATTACAACTAAAATCACAGAAGAATTGAAGAGACGCACAATTCAAAACATATGTCCATTTTTATAATTGACGAGAAAAATACTCACTCCAATAACCCAGTTCTCTCTTGAAAAAATCAATAAATTTTTCTGATTATTATTATCAATCTTGATATTTATTATTATTTTAATATTTTTTCAGTCCAAATAAACATTTGCTTTTGTTCTGTGCATCAATAAAATACCGTAGCTTTTCTTTATTTACATTTTTTCAATGTAAAATTGTTGACTGTTTTTGGATTTCTTAATTAAAACTATTATGATTCATTGACTTCATAAAAGTAATATTTTTTTTATAACTTTAAAATCCTATTCACATCACTGAGTCATTTATTTATATTTCTAAATTAAATTATTAAATACTTTTAATGTAATTTTTCCCAAAGTAATTTTAATTTCATTTAATTTTATTGATTAAAATAGGTTTGAAATTTGTGAAATTCGCTATAATGTAATGACATTTATTTATTATCTTAAATATTTATTTTAAAAATAAATTCACTTTCAATTTCGATGTGCTTAATTGTAAATGTTTTTTATTTTATCAAATAAACAATTTTTTTTATTTATAGTCTGTTTAATCGAAGATATTTATACCATCAACATTTAAAAAAAATAAATCTAGGTCAACAACATTGATAGCAAAATCATTGACACTGAAAAATGATGAAAATTTAAATATTTATTCCACTTCTCATTTCATGGTTTTTGATTCAAGAGTAGGTTAACTTAATAAGAGTTTTTAAAGCCAAAATACAAAATAAGCTTAACTGTATTCTACGCTTAATTATAAAAATTATTTAGAAGACTCGTTGAAACTTGTAACGAGTCTTCCGTAGAGATGTATGTACTCGTATATAAAAAATTGGTCTGAAGTTTACTTCCTATATAATTTTTTTTTAATATATTCGTAATTAAAAGCTTTCTATATGAACTCAAAACAATCAAGTAGTAAAAGTTTTTTATTCGTACATGATTTACTCTAAATATTAAATTATATACATATTCTTTTTTAATTATTATGTAGAATCTTACTTTCTTTTGTTAATATTTTGTACTTATTACTATAACTTATTAATAGGTTACTTATGAGAACTAGTTTTGATGAAGATCTAAGCAAAGAAACAGAATATGAATTTTTATAAAAATACAATATCTCTGTAATAGTCTTTCACAAAGTGATATAGTTGTTAGTTAGTGATAAAGAGTAGCTAACCTGAAAGAAAAATCCTCGGAAGATCGTAATACCCATGTCTGTCTGTAGAGACAGAAATTCATCTCTGCTTCGAAGCAGGTGAAAAAAACTTGTCAAATTCTTTATGACCGTCCGGTTTTGATCACGGTTAGGAGGACACTGTTAGATCAATCTTAGTAGGAAGTTAGGATGTCCTCAATACCTAAAATTTTGGCTTTTATGTGAAAGGCAGAGTGTGTTTTTTTAACACAAAAGATCAATCATATTCGCAGTGTTCTGCTTCCCAAGAGCCAGTACCACTATTCTTTTCTATTCCATGCTATCTGCATGCATAATTCATGTATGCTTTCTTAACTTATACATACCCGAGAATTAAAAGACCCTACATTGTTAGCACATAAGAAATATATGTATATACTTATAATATATAAATATATTTCCATGTTTTTGGCTAAGATATTTAAGAGATTTTTCTTACATTTCAGAGCATTCTACAGCTTCAGTTTACAAAATTTATGCTTTTAGTAATAATAAGGGTATGTTCCACACTTTACTGCTTCCCGTTATTTGTGTCATCATGGAAGAAGTTCCATGGATCTTATACACTATCTTATTATGTGAAGTTGGCTCTAATATTAGATAAAGCAAAAAAGGCACTCAAGATTATTTACTATTTCGAACCGGTACACGTATTCATGCGTTTTCAAGGATGTTTATCCATACCCAGATAGAAATTGAGCCAATTAAAATTCAAGTCTTCAGGTCTGATGATTTTTTTTTGTCTGATCATACAACTGTTTTGAATATTTCCAAGTAATCATTATCAGTGTTCTATGGAATTATTTACAAGTGTAATGAGAAAAAATAATTAAAATTTTATAGAAAAAGTATAATAGCACCTATTCAGCAAAAAGTAGAGTTTGATTTATTTGAGTAATTATTATTTTGTTAGTTAGGGTGTCATAAGAAACTGTACATGGATTTCTCATAAATAAATCGATATAGAACATTTGCATTACCTAAATATTCTCTCTGTATTATAATCAATAGAATTGGTTTTCTTCCAATTATTAGAAATATCACCTGTCGTATTTGTATTACTCCATCCTTTGTTTATTTTATTTCTTTGACATATGATACGTTTAATTTCTTGCCCCATTAAAATCTATAAAATTGAAATATTTATAAAACATGTTCTTATTGTTTTTTCCGAGTTCATATTTCTTTGTTGAATAAATAAGAACGCATTTATTATTTATAATGTAAACTTTATCTTGCAACGACCCTTGATTTGAGTCGATATTTAATTGTACACAAAGAAACACTCAATAAGTAGATATTCTTAAGTAAATATGCGAGTTGAGTACAAAATAGAATCAACACACCTTGAATTCATAGACCTGTAAATATTTAATAGTAAATAACGTTACATTTTCATAACAACAAATAGGAATAGAACTGCCTACTTTAGTGCATGTGCTCTACTTGTTGACCTACAAACTCGTAATCAATTGTAAAATTATAATAAAAACTAGGCCATTTACCTCTTCTATCCACATGCGGAAAAAGTATATAACAGAAAAGTATAGAATTAACTCAAGCCGTTTGTTATACCCTTCCCACATAGTTTAAGAACAGTATATTAACTTTGTTATGATATTTGCATTGAAGTCAAGTGAAGACGCTGTACAATTTTTATTTTAATCAGTTTGACAAGTTTTATTGATCTTTTTGTTTTATAGGCCCTTATTGTTTTATAGGGCTGTAAATTTTTTTTAAATATTTTGTTATAATTTAATACAATTTGTTTAACTAACGTTCAATATGGACAAGGCACTTAGAAGGAGAAGTACAGATTAGTTTACTTAGAAGGAGAAGTGCAAATTAGTTTTCCAAGCACACTGTAAACATTTCTGGAGAATTTGTTGTTATTGCATTGTGGGACGTTGGGACAGCGCACCGTCTCGAGCGTCGTTAAAGGTAGAGTGGCTTTCGTTCGCATAACTATATCGCTTGTTAATGCAAGCAGCTTATTTAGCTTTGTTGTTATAAATGCTAGTACCTCGAAATAAATTTGGTTTTGTAAAGAGCTACTCACCAATTTCAAGGATAATGTGCCGGTCACCCCTTTGCTTTGAAGTCTCACCATAAGAATGGAATGCGAGTCAAACACATTATTCAAGGACTAAAGGGACCATAAGTTGGTGGTAATCCTGAAGGAAATTATAAAGTAAATATTAGGATCTTATATATATATAATATATTTAAAAAATATCTTAATATTTCATTGAGAATCCTTCAATTTTACCTATGTACATATAATAGACATATAGGAGTAAGCACAAGGTTTTGACTAGAACGTCCTATATAAAGAATGTACTTTTTAACATACATTAATTTTTTGTTCAGTCATTGTTTCAGCAACTAAACAAGTTAAACTAGACATTTTTATAAAATATTTGTATAATAGGTTATAATTTGGGATTTTCTTCCATTAAACGAATATTCCAGAACAGATACTTAAATACTTTTGTTGCTGACCGCTGATGTTGTTAAGCAATATAGCAGCAAAAGATTCCACATGAATCCTTTGTCTAAGGATATTTAAGGATATCAAATATTTTAAAAGTTAAAAAAATTAATTCATATACAACTAAATGTTAATATGTGAAAGGTATGTGGTATGTAAGGGTATGACTAAGTCGATAGTCCCAAACACAATTTCAGTTATTATTCTAATTTCTATTTATTTATATTTGCATATTTATCTGTCATTTTTTATAACTCAGCTTGGACACGTAACATGTTTCGTATGTTTATAAATATTTTTATTAGTATTATAGTATTATATGAATTCAAATCAAATCCAGTTCAGGACAATTAATAGTTTTATATAATATATTCTGTTTAAAAATTTTTTGTTTAACAATTCTTTACTCATATTTTCAAAACTAAGCAGTTCTAATTGTATAATAACTGCTTTATGTTATCATTATTTGGACCTAATATACTCTTTATACTAGCTGATGTGTTCAATACGTTAATGTTAGTTACTTTGAGTTATGAAAGCAATAAGTAATTTAGAAGTCTACATTCAAATCTATTAAAGCAATTAAATACTTCTATTTATTTTACATTAAATAACTTCAAAAAATTAGTCATTCCGTAATGCGCTTACTATTCAATACTTTATAAACTTCTCTTGACTTCTAATGCCTAATGTCTAATGTACTGCAGCTCAGTTTAAGGTAATTGGAGAGAATGTGTTCAGATATTTCAATATCAACAGATAAAAGCAATAGATAATGTTGTAATGTTCTCTAATAGGCTTGTTTTGTAGAGATGGTACTAGAATTTTAATATCCTTTCTGTTCAGTGTAAGAAGTCTATTTGAGTCGCGGGCATGGGCGTACACAGTCATATCAATTTTTTCGACTTTCTGCTACTTTTCTGTAAGGATAACTTAATAGTACATATATGATAGATGTTTTAAAATTCGCTAGCCATGATTTCGCCGGTTACAAGATGTGTCTTTTCTTATGACACCACACAACACCTGCTCTTTTGATTAATTTCGACCTTGTCTTTATTATTTTTTTAAACAAATGTGAAATCGAGTAGCAGTAACTTACAATGAATGATATCATTGTAATTCCACTAAATTCACAGCATTATCTTTTTTGTCGTCAATCTAGGCTTTGTAACGGTTTATAATATTTTTTTTTTCTTTTGAAGAAAAATAGATATCAGTTATGTCAGTTTCATAAAATGACCATAGATATTGTTATTGTTACTATGTTTTCTATTGCTCCATTATTCTTGGTAAAACATATTTGATTTTCATAACTTTGGAACTATAAAATTTTAACAGAAGTTGTGAGGTTAGTCGTTTAAGACGTTCACTTGTGCGGTGCTGAAAGCGCTTTAAAAATGTATCGAGCTTTCTATTATGAAGTTCTCGTGTTACATAGACTTTTAAATTGAGTTAAAAACAATTTAACCCATTTACTCAATCTATAAGGGTCATTAGACTATCATAAATTTGCATATATGTATGATAAAATATGATACCTCAAAAGAAATTTAACTGAATATTCAATACTAAGTAATGTGAAATTAGAAATTATGTTTTAAAAGATTAGTCGCTGGAGGAATTAGTCAATTCTCTTATGATTTATACCTGTTACCTGAAGAAATTTACAGGCGACCAAATAATGTTGTAACATTCAAGGCGTTTCCATACTATCCACATCAACAATTTCTATTTTTATAAAATACGACAGATTAAGATATGTGAAAAGTGAATTAATAATAAAGTTTTATATTAAATATTAGATATATCGAAAATAATTTTATAGTTTTCATTATAAAATTGAAATTTCATTTTTCCACTGCAGTAGTTACTTCAAAAATGGAAAATAGTATTCACATTAAATGAGTACTATAATATTTTCAACAATCGTTCCAGTTTAATAATTTAAAAGACTTTACTTTATACATATAATTTCTCACAGAAATATTCAATTTAAATTAAATTAAATTTACCTCAATTTTCGTTTTGCATGAGAAGTCAAATTTATAATTTAAAACTGTATGAATGAGTATAAATCTGTAATTTTATGTAAATAAATTATAAAGTGTTAACCAATATTTTTTACTTATATTTTATTGGCAATGGGTAAAAATTCAAGTATTTGTGCTACTAAATTGTTTTTTTTTTGTTATTCACGAACGTTCAATGTCAGTCAATGGCTTTAAAATAACCAAAAATTTGATGCCCTTCATTGTGAGTCATCAAAATTTAAACGAAAAATGTCTCTTCTCAGATAAACTGATAAGATTTGAATTCTTATCAATTAACGTGCTTTCAAGAAATGTTTTACCATAATTATGTAAAGCATAGTCTTCCGCCGTCTGTGTTACGGTAAGTTAAAGTACTAAACAGGGCCATCTTTGGGTGTTGTTAATGAGTAAATTACATATAAATTACCATTGGAATTAATATTATATAAAATGTAAATATTTTTAAGAAAAACAGCATATTGTATAGTATTCATTCATTAAATATTGAAATCTAATTTTTATTTTACTGCTTACAGATTAAAGTCTATGTACTAAAGAGAAAAAATGTCAAATTATACAAATACAAATTATGGGCCTCCGCCTATGGGGCATTTGCATGCTGCAAATGGATTACCACAAGCAAGTAACCTGCAACAACAACCCCCACAATTTGTACAGCAGCAACAACAGATTTTACAACAGAAGCAATTATTGCAACAACCACCAAATCAGCAGCAACAACAATTACCAAGTTCAGTACCTACGCCAATAATGAACAGTAATATTAGTAAATTTATGCCGCCAACAACAGCAACTTCGAATTATGTTGCACCGCCGACTGTCTTAAATACTTCATTGAGTTCGCATACAAACGCAATGCAACCACCTGCTCCCAGCAATTTACCTGCACACTTACGGCCGCCAATGATGAATGGTCCAATGCAAGGAATACCGCAAACGAATGGAGGTATTAGTGCTAACTCTTCCCGGACAGCATCACCTTCATTACAATCATTAAACATGCATCAACCACCACAACAACAGCAAAACCAACTCCAACAACAACAACAACCACAGAACATCCAACATCAGCACTTACAGCAACAACAACCACAAAGTGTTCCACCAACTTTTCCACCCACATCAGCTCCGCCATCTACTACAATACCAACAACAATACCTGAAAACAACTTGAGTGGAAGTATGCAAAATTTAAATCTTAATCGTGTAAATGGTACAGGCACCATGTCGCAAGCTCCGTTGCCACCTTCAATAAATACTAACGCTGCTCTAAATACTAATCCACTTTTGCATTCACAACCACAAATTCAGCCGCAACTTCAGCAACAGGTAAATAATAACATATTTATTTTTTGCTATAATTTATTTTAATATTATTTATATTTTAGAATACAAAACCTCCTATATTTAATGCATCACAACCAATGCTGCCTCCTCCGAGGTTTGCAAATAAAACTTCCGAAAATATTCAAAAACCACCTAGTAGTAGTAGTATGCCGTACAATCCAACGGCCACAAATGATTCACAAAATGTGCTATCTAACGCGTTAAATCCAACAACACAAACTATTACACCTTATGGAATATCAACAGCACCGTTGATGATGCGCCCACCACTAACTCAACCGCAGTCGTTTCCTTCACAACTTCCAAATGTAAACAATACGAGTGGAATTCCTCCAACTTCGGGGTCTGTTGCAGTTCAACAGAATCAAATAAATAATAATAACCAACAACAAAAATATTCCCAGTTGCAACAAAAGCAACAATATCCTCAGCCACAACAGCAACAGCAACCACAACAACAACAATATCCTCAGCTACCACAGCAACAACAGCAGCAACAACCACCACAACAACTCCAACAGCAATATCCACAAACTGCACCGACAGCAGTGCGTAAAGCAATGTACCCTCCTACAGCGGGTCAATTGCCTCCAATGCCAATGCAAACACCAACGCAAACTCAAGAACAATTTCAGACCCAACCTTATTCACAAGCTTACCATCAACAAGGACAAGCAAAACCTTCGCAACCAGGCATGTTTAACGGGCAACCTACTACTGGACCTTTGCAATATCAAAGCCAGCAACAACCACAACAACAATACTCTGGGGCAGCTAATCCATATAATCAATCAATGAATGTTACTCAACATGGTTTTAGTAGATTATGGGGTCAAGACACAATAGATCTAATGCAGAATCGTCACATTTTGACACCAGCTACGATAGCACCTCCAAAAATTATACTACATAATCAATTTCATGAATCTATAAATTGTAATCCAAAGTAAGTATTATATATATTGCTACGATTAACATATCATTAGATTGATTCAATTAATAAATAAATTTTTTGTTTATAATTTACAGCATTATGCGTTGCACGATAGCAAAAATACCGGAAAGTCAGTCATTACTACAAAAATCGAGATTACCATTGGGTATTTTAATCCATCCATTCCGAGACATTAATGTAAGTTATATTTTTATTATAAATTTTGTATTGCAATATACAATGATGAGAATTTTCAATATAGAGCCTGCCAGTTATACAGTGTCCAAATATAGTGCGATGTCGGCTCTGTCGAACTTACATAAATCCATTTGCATACTTCGTCGATAGTAAAATGTGGAAGTGTAATCTCTGCTACAGAGTTAATGAATGTAAATATTTCATCTACAAAATATATTTTCCCTATCAATAATTAGTTTAAAATTATATTTTAATTATATATTCAATTTAGTGCCTGATGATTTCCAATTTGATCCGGCAACTAAAACTTATGGCGATGTAACGCGTCGACCGGAAGTACGTTCAAGTACAATTGAATTCATAGCACCGTCTGAATATATGGTATGTAACATTTTTTAATTTAAATACAACATCTTATAATAATAAAATTTTTTGTTACAGCTACGTCCACCTCAGCCAGCAATTTATTTATTTCTTTTTGATGTATCAATTATTGCACAACAAACGGGTTACTTGGAAAATGCTTGTGATGTGCTAAATAAACAATTGGAAAGCATGCCAGGTGATGCACGTACCCAAGTAGGCTTCATTGCTTATAATAGTCAGGTGCATTTCTATAGCATGGCTGATACTTATAATCAACCACATGAAATGACTTTGCTGGATATTGATGGTAAGATATAGCATTATACAGTTCTACAATTGTACGCTTTTGTTAATTTTTTTATAAATTTTTTAGATCCGTTCTTACCACGTCCAGATAATTTGCTTGTTAATTTAAAAGAATGTAAAGAACTTGTAAAAGATTTATTAACTCAACTGCCAACAAGGTTTGCCGATTCGCATGATAGTGGTTCAGCTATGGGTGCTGCATTGCAAGTTGCTTTTAAATTGATGGTAAATAATATATTTTTTGAATTATTAGCTGAATAATAGTTGCTTCTGGTCATGGGATAGATATAGACATAAATGAGGAATAAATATATAGCTTTAAATAGTAAAGAAATAATAGAAATAAATAGATAGCAGTTTGTTTAATTTGATATTAGATAGTTTAATTAGCTACCGTCAAATCAAATAATTTGTAACGACAGTTTTCCTTCTTCTTAGTAAGGAAAACTTTTTACGTGTCTTTGTTGTTATATTTGCATTGTACAATACACGTAAAAGTATATATGCAGTATAATTAAATTAGATATCATAGTTATCGGTAGTGTATGAAGTCAAATGAGGTATGTCCAATTCTATTATGTAGTCCCTGTAAGCCAAGAGTCTGTCGTTTCCTACACCCATATCCAACCTAACTCATGTATTCTTGCTATAAACATTTGTTAAATAAAAGCGAAACTGTCTCTTAATAATACCTGGGTTAAGACTATACTCAGATTTTTGGTGTAGTCTTAACTTTAATTTCTAGAGTCTGCGTTCTGGCCCTAGTAACTCTGTTCTTTTTTGAAAGTACTTATCAGTTAAATTTCAGAAATACTTGTACTTATAAATTAGTTGATCTATATTAGTGACCAAATTATGTGAAAGATGCAGTATCTATTACATATATATACATATATCGTATATACAATATATCGTATATACAATATATCGTATATACAATATATCGTATATACAATATATCGTATATACAATATATGTTATTGTATATAACATATATCTTTTAATGGCTCGTATTATTTATATTACTTAACAATGTAACTACTTTTCTATTCTTATTTTACTTTTATTAAATAATTTGTATGAATTTAATAAATAACTTTAATTCATTTTATGTGCAGCAAGCAACTGGTGGTCGTGTTACTGTATTCCAAACGTGCCTTCCAAACAAGGGACCTGGTTCACTAGAACCACGTGAAGATCCAAATAATCGTTCAGCAAAGGATGTAGCGCATTTAAATCCAGCTACCGATTTTTATAAACGTTTTGCTTTAGAGTGTTCTGGCTATCAAGTAGCTGTTGACTTGTTTTTGTTAAATCAGCAGTATAGTGACATGGCGACAATATGTACGTATTAAAATAACATAAATATAAGTTATAAGTAAAATAATTAATAAACCCACATTTCTATCTTTAGCTGGTATCAGTAAATATAGTGGAGGTTGTGTTCATCATTTCCCTCTTTACCAAAAAACCAAACCTCAATATGTGGACTCATTTAAGCAATGTTTCAAGAGATATTTAACTCGAAAAATTGGTTTTGAAGCAGTGATGCGCATACGATGCACACGAGGATTGCAAGTGCATACATTCCATGGCAATTTCTTTGTCCGTTCTACAGATTTACTCTCTTTACCCAATGTTAATCCTGACGCTGGGTATGGCATGCAAGTAAGTATATAAATTTAAATAACAATTTAACATTTATAAAAAATCTGCTAATTAATTTGTCTCTATAGATTTCTTATGAAGAAACTTTGAACGATGTCAAAACTGTTTGCTTTCAAGCTGCGTTATTGTATACTAATAGTGAAGGTGAGCGGCGTATACGAGTGCATACTATTTGTTTGCCAGTGACTGGTTCATTACCGGAAATTATGCATGCTGCGGATACAGAAGCAATTATAAGTTTACTTGCTAAAATGGCAGTTGATCGTTCAATTACATCAAATCTATCTGATGCAAGAGACGCATTTATAAACGCCACTGTAGATATATTAAATGCATTTAAAATAGCACAAAACTTACCAGCCGGGCAAACAGGCCAACTAATTGTACCAAGAAGTTTGGCATTGTTACCAATGTACATTTTGGCATTGCTCAAACATGTAAGTTATATAAATTAGTTATATATAAATATAAACAATAAGGTATACTTATATATTTTTTTTTGTACCATTTTAGCCTGCATTCCGTATAGGCACAAGTACTAGACTTGATGATCGGGTTCATGCAATGGATTGTATGAAAACGTTGCCATTGGATCAGTTAATGAAATATATATATCCACAATTCTATCACTTAGATGTGCTATTCTATAATGTGCAAAATTCTAATGATGACGATGAAGAAGAAGAATTACCCAATGTTCCGCGCTTACAGTTATCCGCAGAATTGTAAGTTTAAGTTAGAGTGAAATTAATTTTTGCTTATAATAATTATTATTTTGTTTTTTCTAAAGTTTGGACTCGAGGTCAATGTTTCTATTGGATTGTGGTTTATTAATTATTTTATATGTTGGACTGAATGTACCGTCGAAGATACTGGAAAACACTTTAGGTTGGTATGATAATATTAACAATATAATATATTTTTATCAGGACTTTTCTCTAAAAACGAACCCATTCAAAGGTTCACTTATAGGAAAGGTTTCTATATTTTTATACCAAAACTTTAGTTATAAAAATTAATCGTTTAAAATGAACTACAAATTGACTATAAACAAAATTTTTTTTGTCTATGGCAACACTATTTGTAAATCGAAACTTTTTCTGTTACAAATCGGAATTTTCTTTCATATATTATATATGTACTTATAAACAATGAATAGTTGATTCAAAGGTACAAACAAGTGGAAAAATTGTGTCTACCTAAAATAGATATATTGCCATAGTACAAAAAATTACTCATAATTAAGGACTTGACCAAGTTTAAAGACTTGTCAAGTTGATTTACTACCACTTAAAGTGGAAGGCAAGTTGCTGTTGTTGTTGTAATCCGCTAGGATTTGCTTGTAAAATTCCTTTGGGGGATAGTAAACATCACTTAATCGTAGAGATTGTGCCTTTCAGCCTTGTCCTTTTGGGAACTTTTCTAATCTACGCATGAACAAAGCTGGTCTGTATTATAACAACTGGTTATTATATGAGCTCAAATGGGCTTTGGCGCACTTGGCTGCAGTTACAACTCTTATTTAAAAACTATTGTTTTTTTAAAATAATTTTTGTATTATATACTTTTCTTTTGAATATATTATATTTATTTTTGTTTCTTTTTATTATGATTTTAGGTATTAAATCGACTGCTGAATTGCCTGACTATGTATATGGTTTACCAAATGTTAATAGCAGCGAAAACGAATCTTTAAAACAGTTTATTTTAAAGTTGAATGATGAAAAACCTTATCAGCCAGTTGTACAGATAATTAGGTATGTTGCATAGATGTACTTCATCTTTATATCATCTTTAATTTTAAAACATTATTTATATATGTTGTTGCTGTTAGTGCAAACAACATAACTAAATTTACTTATAAAAATTGATTTGGTATAACTATTATAAAAAAATTTAATTTGATGTTCTTTTTTAATTAGGGATACGAGTACTGCTAAACCTCAATTTATTGAAAAATTAGTCGATGATCGAAGTGAATCTAGTTTATCATATTACGAATTTTTGCAACATATAAGGACTCAAGTTAAATAGTATCATATAAGTAAAAAATAAATTAATAACTATTTCGAGTAGGTGAGTATACCAACTCTGATTAGAAACTAATCAGTTCAATAAGAATATAGTTAAATGCGTAGTCAAAGAAATAATTCTACATAAAATCTATACTGGAATTTAAAAAACAAAATCCAAATTAATATAATCAATTTTACATATATGTTAGATATAAATAGCATAGATTCAGTGCTTTTTTAAACACTATGTTAAAGATAATTATATCTATGTATGGATACTTTGCAGCATCTGTAATTGTATAATAATGCAAAAATATAAAAATAATGCAAAAAAACAAAAAAAAAAACAAAAACAAATCATAACGAAGAATTGTAATTTAAATTCTATTTTATATCTCTATTGTTATTTCCTGTATTTTTAAGTAGTTCTTGTCTTTTAAGCGATTTGCTTTTAATTCTCTATGTGATTGTTATTTTTTTCATCTCTGTGAAAATAATTTTGCAATAAATATATTTTTGTTAAATTAAAATATAATAAAAAATGCTTTAAAATTCTCAAAATCTTTACTGAAAATTTTAGCGATTTATTTTGTTTTTATTTATCGTATAATGAAGATAATATATATATTGTAATGAAAAAAAAAAAAACTAAAATTATATAAAGTAGTTAAAATTCAAAAACAATTAATAAGTAAAATTGTTACATTTTATTTCTAGTATAGGCAGATGTGTGGTTATTTTTAATAATTTACGTTTATAGTACATTTTGCAAAATAACTTCAGTGCTGTTATTCAATTTTATTTTGATTAGTTTATATATGAATATATGAATAAGAGTAATATATGTGGTAAAATTTATGGTATGGAATATCAAGTTTAAAATAATAAAACATATATGATATAATAATATATCTAATATACCGTTTTAATTCTGATTATATGTATATAAATTTATGCACATAACCTCCTGTTGTGTGTTATATGTGAAAGTAAAATTTTTAGTCTGAACATAAAAATTTTCAATTTTAAGTATAATAGTTATTTAATATGCAATAATTTTTAATAAGCATATTATGTATAATTTCAATTTGAGATACTATATATATCTTAATACATTTTAAAGTATATTATTGTGGATAAAATCTAAATTTTACTAAATTAATGAATAATATTTATGCATATATGAATAAAAATAAAATATTAAATATAAAACTCTTGTTACATTGATTAATTTATTATATAAAGAGATTTTTCGAACAGTAGTGAACTACAACAACAAAAATTTATTTTTTATATTATTTTAATTAATTAAAAAACAGCTGTTTCGAGTATTGCCAAATACCAATCATCAGTGGTCTTGGAAATAATTTTTGTATTTAATTATTCGTAAATAATTATTTTTGAGACTGCAAGTACCAGGAATGGAACTCGGATCCTGCCAAATGTGAAGCTCAGAATCAGCGCATTTAATTTATTATAGAATTTTTTTTTCTGTCATTAAGAGGAATTCTAATCTGTATAGAAAAGGAGGTAATAGTAATTTCACTTTAATCTATTTAATCTTTTGGGCTGATTATACATTTGTTTCGAATACAGTCAAATATCTGTCACCAGTAGTCTTTGGAAACCCTTATTGATTTAATTTCTTTATATTGTGAATATAATTTTTCCAATTGTGAATATAATTTGTATATAATTTGTCCAATTATACGTAGAATAATTTATTTGAGATAAATATTGTAATAACATACCTATATTGAAAGAAAGAATCCATTATAATTGATGATCTAAAGAACAGAAGAGGACAATGTGTTAATGGTCGAAAGTAGTTCAATAGCTTTCATTATTTTTAATATTATAGATTTGGACCAAAGAATATAATTTCAGAGACAGAAAATTTAAAATTTATAAATTATATAATATAATATAACTTCAACTGTAATGTAACTGTTTAAACTTGAAGTATAGATGCATAGAAAAAGTATGATGTTTTGCGAAGTATATTTTTTTTTTTTGACAGTTGGTGGAAGCATCGAAAGCGACTTGAACCTTATAAACCACCTCTTAGAAATGAATGGCGAAGATTTCCACAGCATTGTGAAAACTTCATTCCAGTAATCAGGAGAGAGAGGAGAAAAAATAGACTTAGTACCTAGCGAGCTAGATTTATCTAAGCCAGAAAGCAAGGGCGTACATTAGGGAAATTGGGTTATGAAGAAGCGGGTGAGGTTAGAGCAGATAAGCGGGAACGAGGTAGCGGTAAACTTTGTGACGGGTCACGAAAGCCGCGGTTATATAGGGGAATGGAATGGAGGTTACGGTCCCACTCATCGAGGTAGTGGGACAGAACAAGATCTTCAGGAAGGGTTATAGGGGGGAGGTTGTGAAACCGGGTGAGGTAACTACGAGCGAGTGTCAATAGAGTGAAGTAAATAGAGTGAATATCATAAATAAGGCATTATCCTTCATTTAAAATAACTTTCCTCTCTCGGACTCTCTCGATTATATCATATTTGGAGAACTCCATTGTAATACGAACTTGGAAGAACTTTTGGTTTAAATTAATTAGTTGTAAGTTCCGATATATGCTCGTTGTCAGAAATGGATCCTGCGCAGTTGAAGTTAATGTATTATTAAACAACGATAATTGGAACAAGAATAATAGAATTTCAATAACTTAAACATTATTTGGATGACTCATGTATATATGGTAAAAAGTCATTTATTCTTTTGTATGTGATCAGAATTTCAATATCTTTATTTCAAGAATTTTAAAACATTTTTTGGAAATTTCAACTGTTTTGTTCGATGGAGATCTATATAGCGGGATATAAGAAAGAATTTACAATTCTTAATACATAGCTAAAGATATAGTGGGACGAAATGAGAGCGAAAATAGGAAACATTTTTTGATATAAGAGAGAATCTGTCTTAATTGAAACTAGCTTAGTTTGAGAGAAAGAAATCTGATCACTACAATGCATTAGGGCATGATAACAAATGATTAAAGTAATTGAGATTAGACTCGCAGTTAGGGCACTTATTGGGAATTAACACGCTTATGTGTAACAAGTAACTTTAGTATTTGGCTATACTCTAACCACAGTTGGGCAAGAACAGCATAAGGAATGAGGAATTCAGCTCTTTTGCATGTGTACTCGACTGTTAAAGCTTCTGCACCATACAGCAAAACAGGTACGATAAGAGACTTTCGTTTGTCGAGAGAGGGTTTTATTTCTCAATTCGCTATTTAGTCAGAAGTAACATCTGTTGGCAAGAGTGATACCGCGTTGAATTTCGAGGCTGACATATATTTTTGGTGCTTACGCTGGTTCCCAAATAAATAAAGTCTTTCACAACTTCGAACTTAAAATTGTCAACAGTGACGTGAGTCGTAATACGGTTAGGAAATTTGTTTGTTGGCAGGAAGTACTCTGGCTTGTTCTCATTTGCCACAAGACTCAATGAGTGCTTCTGAGAATATGTGGAATAAGTAACAGTTGTCTTCGATTCTAAATATTGATGTTCGCAATAGCGCGTAACTTATAAACCAAAACCCCCTTAAACCTAAAGTGAAATTCGTGTCTGTATTCTGCTCTCGATCACTTGAAGTCACCTTTTGTTTATCCGTAAGACCATTCTCAAAAGTCTCACTGATTGAATAACTATTTATCTTACAAATAATATAAACACAAATGATTCTGTAACATATTGAATTAAAAATTTAATATACAATATTTTATTTTTAACCTTGACACTTATAAATTTCTCTATTTACATAAATAAATTATCACACATACATATTCTATAAGCGCACAAGCATTCACCAACTAACATTTTTACGGAAAATTACATCACTTAATTATATTTATAGGCAATTACACGTGAAGTCGCTACTGCAGTGACCTGAGTTATGACCCATATTTTTACAGTAGAGTATGCAGTTTAGATGAGTTCCAATTTCATCGCAGAACACAAATATGGGCTTGGATTTTCCTTGCACTTTGGAATTGTCCTCGAAAATGGTTTGATAACCTGAAAAAGAATAACAGCTCCCTCAAGTTGTCTTTTAATCATATGATCGGAATGGACTCACCCAATATTGGCGTTGCAGAGCACAGCTCCATGTACATGTAACAAACTAGAAGCAGGAGAAGTGCAGTCTTCTGGGAAACCATTTCTATTCACGGTTTTTTTTTATTTGTTGTTACAAAAATATTCTGATTTATCTCGTTTAATGGTGATGAGATATGATGTGATGCTGCCACTTTCGCCAACGGAACCGTATGCGCGAATAAGTCTGTTTGAGCGAAGAAAACTTGATCTGTGCTATTAAGACCGTTCTTGGTGCTCGTGTTTGAGTCTTGTTGTTGTTGTTGCTTTGACTTATCGTTATTTGCTGCTCGCTGTTTGAATATAAATTTGTATGTGAATTGAATTTAAATTGAAAATTAAAATTTATTTGTCGTTTAACTGTAGAATAATTTTTAAATGATTG
This sequence comes from Teleopsis dalmanni, assembly GCF_002237135.1. Classification (NCBI taxonomy): domain Eukaryota; kingdom Metazoa; phylum Arthropoda; class Insecta; order Diptera; family Diopsidae; genus Teleopsis; species Teleopsis dalmanni. The sequence continues at coordinate 26,860,689 of NC_051847.1, read as the reverse complement.
GCAAACCATCAACATAAAAATGAGCCATTATCAATATTCCTCTACGTTTTTGGTTTCCAATTTTGAAAATGAAATCATTTAAAATTGTTTTGTTTTGTGCCCAATGTGTTTGTTTTCGAAACTGATAAGGAAATCAACCATTCAAACCAGTACAACATTTTATTTTTGCTAATCAATGAGTAATAATCATATTTTATTAAAATAATTAAAATCTATTTTTAATATGCTGCATCATTTACCATAGACTACGCACTCTTAAGTTTGGATTTAGTTTGCTTGAAGATTAATTGATTAGGGGTCTGCTCTCGAATTCTTTAAAATAAAATTAGTTCTTCCTTATACAATTTCAAGAAAATAAATTTGGATTATAAGCCAGTCAATTGTGTTAAAAACTACATTAGCAAATTAAGATAAATTTGTATTAAAACCCGCTTTAGCAACTTACATATGCTTAAGGTCTACAAGATTGAAAGATGTTAAGGAATCATATGAAACACTATCGTTTTCTATTCCAAAAGTTCAAATGAAGACTTTCGTTTGAAATTTTCTAATAAAACGCGAAGTTACCTTAGTTGATCTGAATGTTGAAAGCTATTATTCCCAAGATCCCTTTGAACAATCCATATATACCGGGTTGTTTTGACCGGGTTTTAATTTTGCGAAAATTCGCCAAAGTTCTCACAAACTCTAAGTCAAAAATCTAAGATTGAGTTGTACATTTTATGGAACTGCCACTATGTCCGGTTGAGCGGCCATAAAAACGTATTAAAAATGGCTTTGGATTGCTTAGTAAAAATAGTTAAAAAAAACGTTACTGAATACATAGAAATTAAAAGAGCGACTTAATATAGCCTATGCTGCTTCAGGATATAATACTTAATTCTAACAAACACTCGAAATAAGTGGAGTGTTAAATTCAAAATTGAATATCAATTTTCGAATGATTCTTTATTAGGAAATATTTTTCTTGTATATAAACTAATTCTAATCTATAAATGTATCTTATTTCAGGATGCCACACATCCCTATTACATTGTAAAATTATTTATGTGTTTGCGATAACACACTATAGCGAAATTCAAAGCATACGCATATTGCTTTCTTTATTTAGGACGCTAAACATTCCTACTACATTTTAGAATTGTTTACTTGTTGCGATAATATTAAAATATATCATATCATGCCTACACCCCAGACCACACAAGCGCACTGATAACATTATGATGTTAAATAATATTATCTCAACTATTTTAAACAGCGACGACTTAATAGTATATTTACAAATATAGATTTTAACATTTCTTATCTTAGAATACAGCGACGACTTAATAGTATATTTACAAATATAGATTTTAACATTTCTTATCTTAGAATATATAACAGGAGGAAGTGAATTATGTTCTAAAATATTTATGCAGAGCCGATGAGATTTCAAGCCTCATAGTCCCTGTATACGTCACTGACTAAGGGCAGCAATTACTGTTCTAGGTTTATTAAGGGCAGTTATAGTGAAATCGTAAATAGTTGCTGACTACGTAAAACCCGTGGTGAGTAACATGTGTTAAAATTGTATTTTAATATCATGATGTCTTCTGTCTCGTCAATTGTCTCGCTATGCAAGCAAATTTAAGTCAAAATAATTTGTGACTGTATCCCAATGAGAAAAAACGGTTTCCAAACCATGAATAAGATCATATTCTCTTTACCTTATTCTAATATATCCGAAATTTAGAGTTCACTTTCATTTTCGACTATTAACGCACCATTGAAATAGCTGTCTGAATGAGGATTTTATCTATGTAATATCTTGACACTGATTTTCTGGTGGAATATAACAAAACATATTCATCAACCCTATCATTTTGGCTTCTCCATTTTGTTTAAGCCGAATTAATATTGTAACTCTGTATAGAAATTTATAAAAAGGGATCTGAGCGTACAACCATTGTCTCACCACCATACATACATAAGAATGTATTACAAATATTAAAAACTATATCCATTTAGTACAGTCTTCACTACATCCAGTTTTCACCTGAATTTATTATTCTCAGTGTCATATTCATAAAATTATTTTCTCTGAGCTTCCAGGCTAATCCGACGTTGATAAAAGAAAAGTTTATAAAAGATTTTGTTTCACCAATTTATTTTTTTGAATGCCTACACCAAAGAAAAGCCTTACCTGATACAAATTAGACAAAATTCCTACTAGTCAGATACATTGAAAGAAAAGCAGAGTCAACTCATCACTACAGTATGGGTGCTGACAGGTCACTGTGTATTGCAAAGGCATGCAATCAGACTTGGTTTACGACTTTTGTCGGAGTTGTTCTACTGCGGATAAGGAAGTAACTGTAATTTACTTAATATGTTAGTGCCTATTGTTCGTTGAAAGACGATTTAAAATCTTTAGGACTTCTTATCTTACTGACCTGATATTATTTAAAATTAGCGACATAGTCAAATTTATAGACTTATTAGCTTTGTTCATATAGATAGACAGATAAAATAATATATCTGAGAAAATATCAGAGTTAGTGATTCTTAAGGAAAATCATATAAATTGTTACATAATTATTATTTTTAAAGTAACATAAAAATAATTAAAAAAATAAAGTAAAATACATAAATGTGGATGAACAGCCTGTTTCATATATGTTTCCGTTAGATATTATGCTGCTCTTATCTTCCTTTTATAAATTTAAATAAAGTTAAAGCCAAAAAGGGTTTCTCATTGAATTTACACAAAGGTGATTAGTCGATGATCTCGTCCTGGTTTCATGAGCTAGCGGGTTTACCTCTCGGAGCCACTGAGTTAAGTGCTGCTCTCCATCCCAGTGATCATACCAGCAGATCTCTTCACGCTCACAACAACAATATATTCTTATCCTGCTGGCCACATACAAAGCAATAGGGCAACCGATCACAGTAAATGCTGCATGCTACAACTTTGTAAAATGCACTGCGATAATCTTGGCACTACTGTGATGACCGATTGTCATTATAACACATGACATCTTCTTAAGAAGCACATTCAGCCCATCTGTTTCTTTGTCTAAGTGAGTATAAAACCGTAGTATTTCTTTACGGTGACAAGATTCCCCCTTCTGGACCCAGGTTAGCTTTAACCTCTCCATCTCAACTATCTTACTTATTTCATATTATTTTTCCCATCTTACCCCATTGAGCAGTATCTAGCTAAACTGTAAAAACAGTTACCTTTAATTAAATTTTTATTTATTTTTTATTTATTTGTGTTAAAAATAAAACCACAAAATTATGTTTTAAATATATAATTCGGAAAATACTTTATTCAGTTAATCAAAAACCATACATTATTTACTATATTACCTACCATAAACGTATTACTATTACATATAACCCGTTTTTATGAGAACTATCTACAACAAACAGTCTTCATGGCTTATTTTCATTTAACTATATTCATTCATTTAATTTTGATTATATCTAAATATTTTTTTGAAGATATACATGTATAAATGGTATATTGAATAATATTTATTACTTTATTTTTGTTTCCATTTTCATTTCCAGACTTTTATTCATTGCCAATTCTAGTACAATTAATGAATAACATTTTTCTAATATAGTAAAAAAAATAAATTTCATGGTTTGACTTATCACTCAAAAAACATTCATGTATAGTAATTTTATATACTAAATTACGCACTTTATATGGGTGGATGTTACAATAAAAATATATACAAAATTTATAATTCATGGTATCAAATGCAACTTATTACTATTAGTATGCGAAATTATTAATTTTATATATGCATTTCTTAATTTTGTTAATATAACTGTTTGACTGTTTATATCTTATATGTCTTTAAGTAACTTAGTTAACTATAAATACTTAAAGAAATTAGATATATTAGTTAAATTTTATATTTTGATTACTTATTATATATGCAGCTTTTGTACTTCTATTAAAGAGTTAAGGCATCAAATAAATAGAACACATTTCATTAATTAGTAATTAAGCGCATATCTTCTAAATTTGTTATTTCGCAAACTAGGAAAGGTCATAACATATATACATATACTTATGTATATATTTATACAATACTTACAATAAAAACTTAATCAAATATTGGTAAATTCAATTTTCTCAAATAAACTTTCATACACATTATAAAAATATTAACTTATAATTATTTTAAATAAACAAAATAAAACCATTATTAACACTAAATGCTTATTACAAAATTTTATAACAATTTTTATGAAAACTGAGTTACTTGAGACTTTCAATTTAAATATTCTACACAATTAAAAAAAAAAAATAAAAACAATGATAGGCATGCATGAGACTATTAGCTATGATTATTCCACCATAAAATTACAGGAACATGCTCTCTAGAGGCACAAAATATTTATGGAAGTAAATTATTGTATAAAACATTATTTTAGAATATAATTAAAAGTAATTTAGGTTCAGTCGCAGATTATTTTGTCTTTCATGGCTTTCCATATACATGATATTGACTTTAATTAATTTGAATTGTTGTTTCTTAAGATATATCATCGACATCATATCGGATGGTTGGGCACAGCTTGATGGTTCTCTGTAAACAGGAAAAATCATAATAATTAATTTTTATTGACACAAAAAAGTTTTTAAAAATAATTATTAAAATGAAAGTAAAATAAAATAATTACAAAATAAAATGTGTTATAGTAATAGTATATTTTTTTTTTTACAAAGTAACCGAATGATTTTTTTTTTTTGGCATATGAATAATGTGACTGAACTCTCCATTAATACCAAATATTTCGAAATATTTTGGATTGTAGAGGGAAAAATTTTGCAACATGTAAGACTAGTAGTATACTATGGCTAGGTTATAAGCTCAAATAAATAGTATCACAAGGGATCTGTTTGGCCTGTTTATAATAATTAATGGCTTTTGTCCTATTGGAGTGCAAATGGCTATAATGGCCCAATAGTCTGTTTAGCTGCAACTGAACAGACGAAAAGAGAACAATATCCCATTGCCCTGCTCTTAAGAATCAAAGAGTAGTTGTCCTATAGAGTCGAAAAATAGAGTTGAAAAATCTTGACGAGTTAATAGTAATTAATATCAATATACTTCGGATGTACTTAACTCACATATTCTACATATTATCTATATGTATATATCCAGTTGTCTATACAAACAACTGGACAATAACTTAGTACTGAGGATGTCGTAACAAAATGGTACGTAACCGCTTATTGAACTTATGGAGAGTCATCACATAAAAAAATCAACCAAAACTAAGTAAACATATGTTAAGTGTTGGAAACTTTTATTTTAGAGAAAGCTTGAAAGTTTCCTCTAAAATTGTGGAGATTTAAAAAATATAGATAGGAATATAATTAAAGACTGATTTTATTAAAAAACTTTGTTCAGATTAAATGCATAAAGTATTAATCATTTAATGATTTTCTTTAGATCTCAATAGCATGAAGATTTCTGGGAAAATTTTTCATATTTTTTAATTATAAATTGTTAAATTAAATTGAAAATAAGTTTATGTATAAAACGTAATTTGTTTAAAGCGAAAACCACTTATAATCAGTGCAGGAATAGTTATGATTATAAGAACACCGGTACCTCATAACACCATATTTATTTATTAATTGATTTTTTTTATCATATGTTATCAATCATTCGAGAGAGAACAAATTTAATTAATTATTCTTTGTTATTTACTCAAACCGTATACATTAGGGGGTTTTGTGATCCAAACCTCTTTAAAACATATGGGACAAATTTTAACTAGATATATTGATTATATTTAATTGAATCTTTTTATATGAACTGTGAATTAGTTTTAAAAATCCCCCTAAATTAAGTCTCTGTACACATCACTGTTCAGAGTATAGACTTTATTAAATTAAAAGTTTTAATGTTTATTAATTAAAAATAACACTTAAAAATCAAACAAAGATGAAATGGAATTTTAGATATTCTTTGATAATGGTTTGTTTAGTAAAGAATACATAATGCATACCCATTGATCATGCTGCTTACAGTTCAGTAAAATTTTGCAATGCGTTATTAGTAGGAATTAAGGCGACTAAAAACTAAAACACATTATACTGTTTTCACATGGACTTAATTAAATTAATATATAAAAAATAAGAGTACCTTACAATTTAATTATATTCTAATCATAAATTTATAATGAAGATTGTGGAGGCAGTACTTATAGTGCTATAATTCTATTCTAGTCTTGGACATATTCAATTATAATTCTATTTTCTCTCTAACGAGGATTGGCAATTTAATATTATATAGCAGATATTCGTGTATATCTGTTCAACTATCATATAGCACACATAAAACTGATTTCAACTTATTTGTTGTTTCTTCGCATAAAGATAGCTGGGTTCCAGTGCTACTTTGTGTTAGTTTCAAAATATTATATCTACTATACTCCTCTCAGTCTTTTTTTTGTATTTCTTTTAATATTCTCATAACTTTAATTTAATAATAATCACACGAGTATAACTCTAATTCCAATTCTACTTAATAATCTTTAGTATTTGATATATCGCAGAGGCGACACCATAAACAATGATCTTCTACCGAGCTACGATAATTGTTATTTGAAAAGCTAAACCACGACTGTCAATAAATTCCTGAAGTAGATCGGTATAGTTATACATGGGTACTCTAAACCATGTGTAAAGGTAATCGTTTTTTTTTTATCTTAAGCTGCAATAATTCGGATTGTAGCCAGAAGTCCAGATTTAAAACTCATTTACAGTAGTTCTATATTATGGTGCAATGAATTAACTAAATATTCACATTTAAACATATTAAATTTTAAAGACATGTTTAAAGCATTGACTTCTGGTTATTAAACTTTTAATGAACCGATAAATAAATGCTTATAAATAAAAATATTCTCATTAAGAAACCTACTTAAGATATTAATATGGACAACTAATTATTGATGCTTTTTTAGCATTTTGTAGAAGTTATATACTCATGTAAAAACAGTACAGTTCTATTTCTATATATATTAATTTAATTAAACATTAACATTCCAACTTTTAAAACAGCCAACAAGAAGCATTAACATTTATTAACCCACCTAATATGAACAAAGTATTTGTTGTTTATCTTAAACAAATACTTGAAGAATGTTTTAAGAATAACACTGCAAAACATTTTTCATATTGCATTTAAAGCCGGTCTTCGAATGTCATATCGGTACACATTACTAGCATTTCTGAGCCTTCCGACTCAGATTGCTTACTGTTTATATCAACTCTTATATTTCTTAATTCATAACCTATTGAAAATAATAAAATTAAAAGTCTATATCGAAAATGAAATATTTTATAAAAATAATGTAAATATGTAATGAAATATGCGAAAAATAGTTGACTATAAAGAAAACTACTATATCTATTAGCTATCAAGGCTTATAACTTTAATTTAGTGCAAAGATATAGTTTGTATACCAGATTTCATACTGTTTGAAAGTTTTGTCTTTTACTTTACTTTTAAATGAAAGTGTAGCTTTTATATAATTGTTTGTTTTTAATTATAAAATGAATTAATAATAATGAATTATTGAAAACTTACCACGCGCAGCCTGACTAGCTCTATGTTTATCCTTTAGTATAAACGCTGCTGTTATTAGGAAGAAAATTCCTCCCAATACTTCTACGAAACTCGTGGAGAAAAGTGCATATTGCAATGCTTTAAACATCGTTAAAGGTGTATCATCCTGTAATTGAAAATGTATAAGTATATTTTAGACATTTTTTTTTAATAAATAAAAAATGTTGTATTATTAGAAAAAGTAAATTTAGTAAAGGGTTCTCGATTTCAAGATCCAGATTTGTCAGTACTGTTTAAATGACATTTGTCAAATAGAACTGTCATCAAAGGTATATGTTTAGTTTTTTGTCACTACCTGTTTTAGCAAGAGCCATTACTATATTATTAACTGATCGAAATATAAATACTTCTTCTTTTGATTCTGCAGTGGAGGAGATCCAATTTTATATCGTCATTTATTTTGATTTTTTGGACATCCAGAAGTTTATATTTTAATTCTTCTGGGATTTGGAATAATTTATCATATTATTAGGCAACAATCAGGAAAAAAAAGAAACTTTTGGATCTTAAGGAATAATTAGCTATAGGATTATTAGGATTTATTGTATGAGCCCATCATATATTCTACAAAATGGATCATTTAACAACCGCTGAACGTGTTAAATAATTATAGATTTTTAAAACTCTGAAAGTATACCATTGCTATGGAACCAAAGATCAACGATAGAATAGTTTTAAAGTATTTAAATAGAGGTGCTTATGAGATCCATGTTTGAGTATCTCATGAATTGGAATTGAAAAAAATCGATTGTACAAAGTTTCCATACGAAAAGCTGTTGAAATGGAAAGAATTTCGAAGGGTCTGTTCTTATAGGCTTTAAAAAGACTTAATAACTCATGTAAAAACAGGATTTTACTCGTCTCAAGCACAACTTCTATCTAAATATATAGACAGGTAGTCAAACTGTTATGATTATATCGATTTGTTAAATAGAGTTGATTACATTTTTTTATATATTGTTAAATTCAGATATATTTATAACTGTGTTACAAATATCATGATTTGTAACTTCTACGAAGTGTACTAATCGTTTTGAAACGTTGTACAGTTTTGCCTCAACGTAATAAATTATTAATGTCTAAAGTCAAGTATAGAATGTTTATAATAAACTAAAACATTTACTAAACCAAAATTACTTTATCAACATTTATTGTAAATATATTTACCTCAAATATTGCAGCATCATTATTAAAAACACTTGGCGCCAACGTTGTTGTTGTTAATAATGTATCATTGCTTGTTTGATTGAAATTCATCATTTCTAATGTTAAAGACAAACTTTGCAATGGTTCAGTAGCCAAATTACTACTTATATGTGTAATGTTACGAAAATGTTTTTTAATAGCCTCTGAAAGCTAAAATAAAAAATAAACCTAGATAAATATATATTTTATGAATAATAATTTAATATTTTACTTACCACACCCACAAGATATGGGCTACCAGCATCGCCTAAAGCATGTGAGATTAGAATTTGGAAAGCCTCTGCTGTGGATCTTCTAGTAGGAACGACAACATACTAAAATATATATGGAAAAAAAACGAATTGTGGGTTTAATAAATATATTTGACTTTATATTAAAATAATAATTAATAAAATATAAACATTTTATTTACTATTATTAAAGAACATTTTCAAATTATTCTAAAAGCCGCCAAACAACAATAAACACATGCAGAATATAAAATTAGTTTGCCTACGCGAGACAACTAGTGTGCTTAATGTGAATGGTTTTTAGTGTGTGAGTTAGTATCTGTGTGTTAGAACAATGAAACATGTTGTGCAAGTATGGATACATTTCAATTTAATGTAAAAGCTCTGCAAAAGATGGAGCTACTCCAGGAAGAAAGCAAAAAAGAAATAGGTCACATGGTTTGAATATTGAATAAAAAAAATATAGATTAAAAAAAGCGTTTTATTGCAATGGAAAGTAAAAAATTTATTGCTAAAAAAATATCTCAAGAGCAATAAATATAAATATTTTCAAAAACATTCATTCAGAGCAATTCTTACCAAACTTTTATTGCATTTATGCACCGCTTATCAACGTTCTATTTTCATAGGAGAAGCACATATATATGTTTACCTATAAAAGCGTCTATTTATTCCCTAGCATATTTACAGGCTGCAATTCCAGAGATAGAATGGGACTGACTGGAATTGGTGATATCTTTTCATACTCTTATGCAAAAATGTTTGTGCTGATTTTGTTTGTGTTTAATGAATAAAAAGCTTATATATTTTTTACTGTTATAATTACAAAAAAAAAAAACAAAAAAAAAAAACTAATTAATTTTAATTAAATTGCTTTGTAGATACAAATATAGATGGGTAAGTAGGTGACTGCAATTGTTGCAGCAATGCACACTCAGCTACATATTAAAAAATTTTTAAAAACACAATTATTTACAACTTTTTTACACTTTTAGTACGGGATTTAATAAAGTTAAAAACTGTTTCTGTTTCTAATATATTTAGAAAGGTATCTCAATTAGGTAGAATATAAAATAAATAAATTAATTAAATTAAAATTAATTTAATTAAAATTAATTTAATTAATTTGGTAAAAATTAAATTAAACTCGGTTAGACAAATTACTCAGTCATACTCGCCCTATATATCTATAAAGAAGCTTACTTAATAAAATCAGGGACAGGAATCAATTAAGCCAGATATATTCATATCCATCACCGGCCAATAAAAAATGTACTAATTTCTTAAAGGATTTGAGTTAGACAAATGAGATTTGTTACGTATTGGTTCTAGTAACAGCTAAGAGTACCTTTCAGAAACAACCAGTATTTTTAGACGACCAAGTGACATCCACATTTACAACACATGTATTTAATCCACCCATTAAAAGTAAGAATTGATCTTATTTATTAGATATTTTCTCTGGACTTAAATAATTAAGTACATTATATTCTATGACAAGATATCTTTTTCAAATAGAGTAGTGGGTAATAGTATTAGATTATGCTAGGTTGGATTGGTGACCTTGTGTACCAAGAAAGCCCACTTGAACTCAAATTATGACCCAATTGTGGTACCACAGGAATAGCGATGGTTCGTACACAGGCTAGGTGGTCAGTATACGACCAACGTCGAAGAAGGTTACGAGTCCCCCATAATAATAGTAGGGAAATTCAAAATTTTTTTTTTTAAATAAACAAATTAAATTACAGAATTATGATTTTAGAGAAGAATACAATACAATAAGAGTACAAATTATTACATTATGGCGAGTAGTGTGTCGTAACTATAGGCGATGAAACCTTAATAGGTTTCAATAAAGCAGCTTACAGACATATAATATAAAAAGATGTATAATTTGAAAGATTAGAAAGATATACAATTTTGATACCTTTAAGTATAATATATTAAAATTTTGAAAGAATACTACAGGTTTCCATTAAAAGTTAAGTATTTCATATCCAATATCGGATCACAACACTCATAAAAAGATCTTCATCATGCTAAGAGGTAACATAAAAGGAGGGGTATAATAGGTTATACAAAAAAAAAATGACCACAATTTTTATTATAATCTATCGATTGTACTCGAACGCATTTTTGATTGATGTTTGAGTGATATCGTATCAATCATTATAACTTTATTTATATCATTATAAAGTTATTCGCGATTTCACATGACATGCTTGGTAACCGAGCAAAATAGTGCAAAGCGGCGACAACAAGTATGTATCTTGTTGGTACTTCACAGTGTTACTATATTACTTAATTATCGAGTTCGAGACCCTCAATACCACATATAGTTCTTTAAAATAGTTAATTACTGTTTTTTTTTTAAGAGAGGAAATATGTGTTTGATACAATAGATGTTTGTTACTTGTCTACACTATAAGCGGATGTCTACTTATTGATATTTGTTATTTCCACGTCAGTATTGATACACTGAGTTTCATAAATTTGTAGTCAGTAAATATAATAAATATTTTGATATGCTCTATGAGAAACTAATTAAAAATTTTGTAATTTTATCAATATTACAACAATTTGAAGTATAACAATAATAATCATAGCAATTTGTTGAGGTACCAGAATGTGATGTGGTGATTTAACTCATTATAAAACATTTTTTAAGGCATATTAGACTATAGTTGCATTATAATAGCAAGAATTCTATATTCATTTGTTCCGCATGAAGTTTCATTTAAGATAGTGAATGTTTAATTTTTTTCTAAATATTTTTATTGGGTACATATGGTTTTGTTAGATAATACTTGGCACAAATGCCAAATACTATTTAAAGATAAGCAACACAAATATAAATAAAAAAATGTTTTAACATGCGATACAACGTCACTACCGAACATCTGATTTTGATAAAAAATAATTATTTTTATAAATGGAAAATATTGAAATTGAAATATTGAAAATTGTATTGATTGTGAAGGGTTCAAGTTTTTTGGCAAATCCAAAACAAAAAGTTGAAGGTTTATGCGTAACTGATAACAAATTATTATGAAAATTACTTTATCAGAAAATAGTAAATTAAGAAATGCTATTTAATTAATTAATTAGGATTGGCATATAAAATAATTAATTCATAATGAATGGTGTAATGATCAGATTTATTATAAGAGAAGTGAACTTTAAAGAACTTTTAGAAATTTTAGTTATACACTTAAAAATGTTTAATAATTATTTCTTAACTTATAGTTCTTTTATTTATAAAAAATAAAAAACGGATGGCAAAAATTTGCACCTGCGAGGTTGCGTCCAATGAGAAGTTCATTTTCTTACCTACGGACAGACTGCAGTAGAATATCGAGAATATGAATGAAATATTTTCACAAACTAGAACGCATAACTATACAGAAAATATTTGCAAGACGTAGTTTGGTATAAGAACAGATTTTCGACTAAACATGGACACAAAATGTGATAGTTTTGTAACGACAAGTTTATAATGGAAACCTGTGAAAACAATTGATTTCTTAATAGTAAAGTTACAGATCTTCGGGGTTCTTTACGAAAGTCCACCCAAAAAAAGAAATTAGATAGCTAATAACTATTAAGCGCCTTGAGTTCCAGACTCTGGTTAGTTATGGAATTTTTGCAAAGTTCTGATAGTACCTTTTCATTTTGCAATTCTTCTCCATAGACTTTTTTGTGAATTTATTTTATTTTATGTTTTTAGTGCTATTATCAGGCACTTTTTAGGCTTGTTTAGAAATTTTAATATATTTAAAATTTTATTACTTTATAAATTTTTATTTATTAGTTGGTTTTTCAATGGTGATATTGTATTGCATTATTTTATTTTTATCGTTTTCCTTTTAAAACCACTATTTGCATATTTGTGATGCTTTTAGTTAGCACTTTTGCTTACTTGGGGTAAGTCAGTACTTATTGGGTATTCCTAGTAAACCAGATGAATGTCACTCGAATTGTGGGCTATATAAACCAGCTGAGCGTTTAAAGGTTTGGCGAACTTGGCTCATATTCGAAGCGATACTAATATCAGAGAAGTAAACATTTGACGCTCCGTTTATTGGGTTTAATTATATACATTTATAAGCATTAAATGCTTGCATGCGTGAAATAAAGTGGTTAACTTCGTAAGTGATATGAATTCCCACTAGTAAGGTAATTCATATAGAAAATTTTGTATATATAACTTATATAATGTTCAGGATTTTTTTCATGAAGAGTGATATATTAGAAAGGAGTGGTTTCGGGGTTCAAACTCTCTTGAAATTTTAAGGAACATAATAAAATAAATTAAACAAATTCTTTTCGTAAAAATTTTGAATTGGTTTGCATTAGGGCTCCCTTTAAATGGCTCTCTTTATACGCTCCTATCTTACATAGGACATATTTTATAACATATTTTTACCTGCTAAATTTTTAATATGAACGAAAGCTTTTAATGTTCTAAAGTACTAATCAATTAAGGGTCCAGATATTGTTGTATATAAATGTTTAATGTTGTATATAAATGTTTATTAGGTTTAATGTTTGTGTATTTATTATAAATAAAAGTGCAAAAAAGTTGTATTTGTGCAATTGTATTCATGGAAAGTGTATTGTGTGTGTTAAATTATTAGTGATCCATTATACTTTCAATTCTAGCTAAAATATTTTACATATTTAATAGTTTTAAATACAATACATTTGCGAAATTCAAAAAGCTAGAAATACTTTTTATATATATAGATACATTTTTTAAGCATCAACTTAACAAAAGGGTAAAGAAAATTGTAATATATTTAATGAAACATGAAAACTACATTAATTAAATACTATCGAACTGCATACAAAAATACATATTTTAGATAAATAACTATTAGAAAAAATTATTATCAATTATTAAATACCAACACCAATATTTTAAAAACAATGAAGTATAAAAAAAATGTCCAATTATAACAGTAAAAAATTTCAGACTTTTTAAAATTATTTTTGATCAAATATTTTTTACACATATAAACACAAAAAGCTTGATCCTTACCAGTAAAATATCAGCAACAATGGCCCAGTTCAGGTTCAAAGCTAACTGGCCGAAAAATACCAAGGTGTAAGCGCCAATTGTATTACTTGAAACTAGAATCATAGCGCCCGTTAATAAGGGACAGCTTATGATCAATCCAAAGGCACATAACAATGGATCGACGGTTGGATAATTTTTGCTTAATTTTTGCGATAATACCGAACCAAGTGGAACGCCTACAAGGCCCGCGACCATTGTTAGTGCTCCAAATTTGAAAGCAACGCTGTTTTCACAAATTAAATGTTGCAATTTTCAATTGATTTTCATTTGATTTTTGTAAAAAGAGAAAAGTTAAAAATACATTATTAATTTTTGCATTTTATAAGAATTATTTTTCGAAATATATAAATTCAGCCATGTAAAACTAAGTGGTTGATCTTGAGTACATTAGCGATCGTACAAGCGTTTCTCATTGTTTGTTTTACGTTGATAAGCAGCGGCACCCAGAAATTAACGTAAGAATTACTCCTTTGAATTACTTCTTTACGAGTTAAATTAATTCGTCTTACCAGTAAAATATCAGCAACAATACTCCAACAAAGATTAAGTGATAGTTGTGCAAAAAATACGAAGAAGAAGCATAAAAAGGGACTTATTTGTGGCATCACTAGCGCTGCAAATACCATCGGTGCTGAGACTAGTAATCCTACAGCGCATATATACGGATCGCAATTTTCAATTAAGGGTCGTAAACGTTGTGCTACATATGCACCCAACGGTACACCAATCAGTCCAGCTATCATCGCTATAATGCCGAACTTGTACGATACGCTAAATAATTTTAAAGAATTTTATATATTTTGATTTGTTTCTCTTCTTTGGGTTTGATAGAGAATAAAAAGAATAACCATTTATTACGTACTCATTTTGTTCAAGGTCTTCATTTCCAGCCTGCATTTTAAGTCCAAGAAAAATGAATTTAGGACCCCACCAAGCTAATGCACCGGCGACAAATGCTACACATGTGAAACCTGCTGTCGATAGCATAAATGAACGATTCTTGACCAAATCCTTAACATCTTCAGTATAAGTTGTGGGTCTTAAATTATGTCCACCTTCACTTTCACCACGTTCGGGATCTTTAACGAGCAATATCAAAATCACAGCCGCAATACCAAGGAAGGGTGTCACACGAAGTGCCCAACGCCAGTTATTCGCGATACGTGCAGTCTCAGAACCGACAATATAACTGAAAATATAATATAATAATTATTAAAGGTATATAAACATTCATATTAGTTTGTTAAAGAAACTTCCTAAGAATGATTAGTACTTGAGTTTGAGACAATACTTTTTGTGATGAATTTCAGTAAAGAGAGACAGTGATGAAACAGTCAAAAATATATTATAATTTGTAATTTACCATACTTTTATTGAGTAGCCTTACTTAATGATATGGATTATATCAGATAACTTCAATAGAGCAAGTATATATTTGCATTTACAATTTGTGGGTTACTTGAGAATTTAAATGTTTTTTTCAAACTAACAATTAGGTTCTTGGTATACAAATAAATAATATATAAATAGTATATAATAAATATATATAAAGATGATTTTTATGAATTTTAAATTATTGTAAATATTACCCAATATTTACAATTTTGGCCTGGGATGGTTTGCGGGTTTCGCAACGGATTGTTGCGATTGAAACAATCAGATATAGACTAACGATAGTAACATTTAGGGGATTTAATAAATAAGTAATGAATAAGTTTTCTTCATATATAAGGTTTTTTTATTATATACACACAAAAAAAAATTCTAGACAAAGAGTTATACAAGATCAAGATCAAGAAATAAATGTGTATATAATTTTAGCTGGGTAATTATTGCTGAGTAAGTATAGTGAATATACTTACTGAGTGAGAAAGTAAGTATGTATTACAAAAGAAAACGTCACATATCTATAGGAAAGAACTAAAACGATGGTATATAGCCTTCTAAAAGAAAAACTTTTTAAGCAGAAGAAGTACAATAATAAGTTAAGTAAATTTATACCGGCAATCCTTAGGTCTATTGGCCCATTGTATTACCGTATAAGAAAGTCAAAGTTTTAAAAACAACCTTGATCTTTTGGCAAAGCTTGAAATGCTTTGAGGCCATGATCTTCAAAAAAGGAAGCCATGATCTTGGCGTCGTACATATACTAGGCAGGAACAGAGTAGATGTGAATGAATGATATTTTAAAAATTCATATCTTGGTGTATAAATTATTTACTAAAGGTTTTAATAGAAATATGTATATGTTTACTTGAATAAGTTATCTATCTATAAGGTATCTTGAGTTAAGACTTCAAACGCAATTTGTTCTTGAAAAAACTAGTTAACAGTGGTATAATTCAGTGATATTGTAGTATTATAATATGTAATAAATAATGTTGAATTAAATTAAATATTTGGAAAATTTGCAGATAAAATCTATAATAAATGGAAAAGGTACTAACCAGTACCGAAAAAAGTAATTCTTGGGAATATTTTGGATGGTTGTAAATTTAAACTGTTTAATAATCTCAATTTTTCCGGATATGAATATTATTCATAAATAATACTAATTCATAAATATGTCTTAAGCATGGTATTTTGATTGGATTATCTGTATGATTTAAATTTATTAAAGGTTTTTATAAGGGAAAATTGTCTTTTTATTGAATAATCTATATGATTTTGATTATACAAGTACAATATATAATATTGTACTACAACAATAAGAAGAAAAAAACTACTAGACAAAAACACTTTTATGGCTGCAATAGGCAATAGATAGGTGGAACGATTGTTGTGCAAGTTAATGCTGCAAAATTTATGTTGGGGAAAAAATTACCTCATACTGTAAATCACCATGTATGTAGATACGAAATGTATATTTGTATACAACAATATATAAAATTGTTAAAAATATCTTTGCCGGTTACATAGTCGCATAGACCGCAAAACTGCACTGTATCTAATGACACGTGAACAACAAAAAAGAAGAATAATGCAAGAATTTAATAGGTTTTTTTTTACATTTGTATGTGACTTAATACTATCATTTATATCAGCATTATATATTTCAAAATTTAACAATAACCTCAGTGACCCTTGCACAGACAATTAAGAGAATATCTAACGAGTATAAGCATTTTTATGAATTAATTTTGATCAAACTTGACCTCAGCAATTAACTTTTGTTGAGATTCTTTAAGTATTTGCTTTTTATTCTTTAAATAAACTTAAAAGATAAATTGATTTAATTCATATTTCATTTTTAGAAAATTCAACTACACAGCATTGTCTCAAGTTTTTTCAATTACTTTTCAATCTTAATTAAATTAAATTGATGTATCTATAGCTATTTTGCTTGAACTTTGATCTAAGATTTAAACATAATTTCTAAGGCGGTGTATGTGCGTGAACCATTTTCCTAAATTTATAAAGACAAAAAGTAAATTCTTTATTTGTACTTATATTCAAACTTACCCAAATCCTGAACCGACTGGTATAGCAAAATAGAACATAGCTAACATTTTAGAGCGCATATCATCCACAAATAAATCTGATATTATCGTTGGTGCAATTGTACTGTATGACGCTTCACCTATACCGACTAATGCGCGGAACGCTATAAACCAACCGAAATGATTCATATATGAACCAAGTAACGTTGTTGTTGACCAGAGTAATACACCAATAGCCATAATGCAGCGTCTTGAGTAACGATCTCCTAGGTAACCGAAGATTGGTGCACATATCATATAAGATAGTACAAAAGCTGTTTGTAATAGACCAGCTTCATCATCGCCTATTTTAAAATCAGTTTGTATATCAGTCAGAACACCTGAAATAATAATTAGAATGGTTTAAATTAATGAAGTGAAATACTTTTAAAATTTTTTCATTTAAAATTATTGTTATTTAAATTATTGTTATTAAAACCATTTTTATTTGAATCATTCTTATTGAAATCACTTCTGTATAAGGTTGAACAGGATAGTGAAAGGCACAGTTTAGTTTTAATTACGACAGTCTATCTGATATATACAATATTATAAAATCACAAAAAAAAAGAAAGAAATAAAACCATTTTTTAAAAAAAACCTCTAAAATTCGGTTTAGGAATTTTGTCGTACGTTAACAATTAAAAACACAGGTTTTTGGACTGATTAGTCACTTGTTTTGGATATTGTTTAAGATGAATCATAAATTAATGAATTGTGATTATATTAATTTAGCTTAATATTTGTTAAAAATAACATAGGAAATGTTAAGAAATATATGTAAAAAATATATATTGTCTGTTTTAGAATATGTAACCTATATTTTCAACCTTGGAGAACCTTGAATTTAAATTAGATCATCTATTCAATATCATAATTATAGGTACTTAGGATTCTCTGAACATTGCAATTTTTATGTTTCTTTTAAGTGCTTTTAAAAGTGAAGAAACGTTTCATATTTGATTTAGTACAATTCATATAAAAAGATAAAAATTATAAACAAGTATAAGTGAAAAACATTTTAATTATTTAATTATATTTTTGTACCAAAATTACATTTTAATCGAGAATCGAGAATGCATTTACAAAATTTGAAGTATTTGAAAATGGTATGAAGAAGCGAATAATAATATATATTATATCCTTTAAAATATTAGCTACATATATCTTTTCTCCCTGCTATTGTGATATCACTCTAAGCAAATCTATAAAATCTATGTCATACATGTGATATGTGAATTGGAAAAAAATTGAATTTCGAATGATTGCATGCTTAAGTCTTAAATAGAATCTAATACAGATAATCACAGCCAAAAGTAATTGTGTTATATGTATTTACTTGCTTTTATTTTAACACGTGCCCTGCCAAATTTAAAGCTCAGAGTAAGCGTTCCTTAGCCAACTGACCCAAAGGCGTACTTGACTTGTATGAACGTACCTTTTTTCTGGAGGTTTGTTAATTTGCTGTGAAAGTTCATTAACAAATTTACTTCTTGTGTTAGATTAGAATGAAATCATAAATCAGCTGTAGAATAATTTAATTAATTAATTATATTTTTATTTTTAATTGTTAAATTTCAATACTATTCTTTTCTTTAAGAATTTAGGCCGTGTGCGAGTTTGAGTAAATTGCGGTAAAGTAAATTGAAATTTCCTAGGGATTTATTGCACTGCACTTATGTAAATATTTATTTATTTATTAAACAATAAAATCTAATAAAATTTTCACAATGGTAACACCTAATTTACCTAATTTTAATCTAATTTACCCTACTCGAAATTCTGGTAAATACCAGCATTGGTTGCAATACATACAAAACGGGCGTTAAGATCAATTTAAATAAAATGTGTGATAAATAATTTTTAAGTGTTGTTTTAAATCTTAATTATATTATTAATAATATAGCAACAGCGATATGTGGCTGCTGTATCCATTATCAGATTTTGCCCCATTTCTAAGTTTCGATGTAATTTCTATAAAAATACCGCATGATTAATATTAAAAGTATAGCATTCGCATATACAATAATTGAAACGGTAAAGTAAACAAATGTTTAAAGAATTTATCATTGCAAAAACACAACCCAAAAAAAAAAAACCAAAAAAAAAAACAGGCAACTCTTTTTTTAGCCTTCAAGCTCATGAATGACAAAACAAAATTAACAAACGAGTACGCAACTCGCAAGTCGCGGCTGCCACACAAACACACCTCCATGCTAAAAAGCAAATGCAAATAAGCGATTAAAATAGCGTACATTAGCACTTTTAAGTTTTTGTATCACATTTTTCTTTGGAGTTGTGTATTTACAAACACATACATACATTCCTTCCATAAAAAAAAAAATATTAAACACACTAAATAAATTCACCGGCAACGGCACGACAGTGAATGGAATGAAAACATAAAATACACGCAACAAGTTAACGCAAAAGTCGTTCGCTCATGTGAATTGGCAACAAACTTCGCTGAACATTTTTCAATGTTTATATTATATTCTCTGTGTTTTCTTTCTTTGCACACTTTTAACTTTTTTTTACATTTTTAATTATTTCTATTTTTCTGGGTCTTTTATGAGAAATTTTATCGTACGATTATTTCAACCAATCGCATACAAGCATTTTTGGCTTGCAATGACGTAACGATAAAGTCGTAGTGAAGCAAATGTCAGGGAAAGCAAAACTTGTAAAATATATTTGTAAAAACAAAAAAAAAAAATATTAAATAAAAAAAAAAAAACGATGGAAACAGTAACAACTATAAAAATGTTTGCATTTTATATGTCTCCCCATTTATAATGCAATATAATCAGCCAGCCACCGTTTTTTCTTTCACTGAAATATTTATCTAAATGAAAGTGGGTGGTTGAGCTGAGTTAAATTGTTGTGGGTGAAAATTCGTATGTGGAATGGTCAAGTTAATATACCGAACGAATATCGTTTAAATGCAATTCCATTTAAATTGGTTGACGGGTGCGAGGAAGCTATTAAGGTGTCAAGTGCGGTACAATTGGTAATTTAAATTATTGTTGCAAGAGCAATACTTGAAAGGAATCATGTACATATGTAGCGAGTATGCTTTCATTATTGTAAACAATTAGTGTGGGAGTAAATAAACGTACTATATATTGTCCAATTTTCTTACTTAAAATGATTTAGTAGATTAGATGACAGGTATTTACGATTTTATTTAAATCGGCAGTGAGTTTTGGTCTTTGTCTGCAATTATGTTTATATTTATGTGTATAAATTATCATATTACTGTTTGTATTATATTCAGTAAATAATATCGTTTCAAGCTTTATTTAAACCGCAAGAATTATATATGGTTGCTGACAAAACTTGATGATATGATATTGCTACTTTCAAATCTATACTTTTATTCGCAGATAATGCTGCTTTAATATAGAGGGTGTAGACGTCTCAAAGAAAACACTGCCTTGATACGAAGTGCTCTTAAAGAAGACACTGCTTTGGTATGGAGTAATCTTAAAGAAGACACTGTTTTGGTATGGAGTAGTATTAAATAAGACACTGCTTTGGTATAGAGTGGTCTTAAAGAAAACACTGCTTTGGTATGGAGTAATCTTAAAGAAGACACTGCTTTGGTATCGAGTGGCTTTAAAGAAGATACTGCTTTGGTATGGAGTGGTCTCAAATAAGACACTACTTTGGTATGGAGTGGTACTAAAGAAGGCACTTCTTTGGTATAGAGTGGTCTTAAAGAAGATACTGCTTTGGTATGGAGTGGTCTTAAAGAAGACACTGCTTTGGTATGGAGTGGTCTTAAAGAAAATACTGCTTTGGTATAGAGTGGTCTTAAAGAAAACACTGCTTTGGTATGGAGTAATCTTAAAGAAGACACTGCTTTGGTATCGAGTGACTTTAAAGAAGATAATGCTTTGGTATGGAGTGGTCTCAAATAAGACACTACTTTGGTATGGAGTGGTTCTAAAGAACACACTTCTTTGGTATGGAGTGGTCTCAAAGAAGACACTGCTTTGGTAAGGAGTGGTCTTAAAGAACACACTGCTTTGGTATGAAGC
The DNA here is from genome assembly GCF_002237135.1 of Teleopsis dalmanni. Classification (NCBI taxonomy): domain Eukaryota; kingdom Metazoa; phylum Arthropoda; class Insecta; order Diptera; family Diopsidae; genus Teleopsis; species Teleopsis dalmanni. The sequence goes on along the minus strand of NC_051847.1, from coordinate 26,839,002 downwards.
GATCACATGTTAATAGATTTTAATAAATTGTTTAATTAAAGTTCTAAACACAACGTGACCAGTATGAAAAGATTATAAAAAATCGCGCAACAAACAAATCATATAGAATGCATTTTAAATAAATTAATTATGTTATAATAATATTGTAAGTATGTAATAATAACATATAATATATTATCATTTCCTCAAAGCATAGAGCCGGTTATTATAATAAAAACTTAATCATTTTTAATTAAAATGACATTAATTAAGTAGGTAGTCCACGTTTTTATATAGTTTAGTCATTAATTTGTTGTTGATTTGATTTCTTTTAGCAAATTTTATTTTTATTTTAAGATTCTTATTTAGTTTTTACTTAAAACTGTTTATGGAGGATGGTGTTTTATTGGTCACAAAATTTTATTTCATAATTTTATACAAACAGCTGATTTTTTTTACCATAAACAAATTAAATGTAAATATACATTTATTTTAATTGTCCAATAGTAGATGGCGGCAAGTAAGTTTACATAAGTGCAGAGTTCCTTAGGTTTTACGACATTTTTAGTACAAACAAAAATAAATAGTAATAAATAATAATAATTCAAATAGTACAAATAAATATACTGTTGTTATATTGTTCCTTTTTTAAATACGAAATTACAAAAAAAATTTAATTTAATGCATTTTATAAGAATTATAATTACATATTATATATTTAACGTTCTAATGAATTAAGTGTACTGATGAAAAATAGTAGCGCATTTCACAAACCTGTGTAGGTGTAATAATTTTTATTTTTTGAATCAAAAGCATTGAGAAAGAAATGATTATATTAAGCAGCAATGACGTGTTTGCCGGTCGGTCCATGTATGCTCAACACGTTTGAACGTGTGTTCGTATATATATACGTTCATATATGCCGCAGACTTAATGTCAGTTAGGACCTGTTCAGTAATTCATGTAAATATTTAGCGCATATTTTGTTGTAATCAAAAAAAAATTGATTTTTTATAATTGAAATTTTAGACTGGAAGTTCTTAGCCGGTAAAATACTACGAATAAAAATAAATTAGGTGTTCCGTCTACATATAGAGTATAATTAGTTTGTGTGACTTAAATGAGTATTGATTAAAAACTGGTTACTTACGTACAAATCCTTTCCTAGTAACCATCGAAGAATATTTATAAATTTAGCAATCTTATATTGCAATCAAACCAAGTTTCAAACCAAGTATTAAAAAAATTAAAAGAAAACTTTTTTTTTGCTTTTAGTATTTGTTCATAATTTTTTAACATAAAAGATACTCACTTTTATTTGCTTTCATTTTTCACTTTACATTCAGTGAAAGAAATATTTCTAAAATAACTATAAAAAATTTCACATAAGACGAGACGCACTTAGGTCTTAAGCAATGGAACTATTGTTATTTTCTCAGTGTATTATTTTACATTTTTACGTCAATTTTTTTGCAAAACTATAAACAGACTTGTTACACCCAAATATTGCTGAGTCCACAAAATTTCCAAATAAACTTCCATTTTGTACTCATGTTTCGAAATTCGCATTTATTATATATGAAAAAAAAAAATAAACAAATTTTGCTGTTATATTTGCTAAGGTCGTTTCAATGGAAATTAAATGCTATTGCTGAGACGAATATATAATGAAGTTTATAATTTTTTTAATTTGTCACATTCTTTTTAACAAAAAAAAAATCTTGTTTTTTAAGTAAATAAATGAATCATTATAAACTATAATAATAAACTGTAGTTTTTATAGCGCATATATTACAGTTACCAAATCGTCAGATACTTGATTGTTTAATGGTGTAAATTTTTTTTTATTTTAAAATATATTTTTTACAACTTTACTTATATTAAAGTTACCAGATCGTCATATATCTAAAGGTATTATGATTATTTACAAATTAAAGGTACTGAAATATTTTTTAAATATTAAAATATTTTTTTTTCTTGAAGATTGTGGTACTAAAGATTAGATGAAATGCATAATTAATAAATTTTTCTATAATATTATGCATTAATAATATTTTTAAAATTGCACTTTCACATTTAAATGTTGTTATTACTCATAAATAAAACATGACATAAAAAAAAAATTTTTAATGATGTGTTAACGTTCATTGGAACGTTTATAGTCACGGTGCATAGCATTTAATAATAATACTATGTAATAATAATCAATAAAGGTTAGTAGGCGTTGTTAACTCATATTAAATAATTCGCCTAATTGAGATAAAATTCGCTTAATTGAGATAAAATTCGCCTAATTGCGATGAAATTCGCCTAATTGAGATAAAATTCGTTTAGTTAAGATAATTGGTGAATTTAACGCAGTATCTATTTCAAAATCAATAATTAGTCTTGTAAACTAAAAGCATATCTATATAATTATTCTTTGATTTCCAAAAAAAAAAGTAATACGGATCTAAAATTTGTATTTGTTACTCATGTTAAATTAATATTGTTAACTAAAATTTATGTTGGATTTCAAATATTAAGATATTATTTAGGCAATTAATATTTCGACTGATATAACTAGTGTTAGATACAATATAGTCATCAAAGAATAGTGATCTATACTCATGGTTATTGCTAGTTATCACAGTAATGAATAACAAATGATTAAATATAGGTACACAATCTTATGTATTGTGTACCATATAATGTATAACAAAAATTTTATTGACATTTCTTAATTTTACCACAAAAACCACTGTGTGAATAAAAGATTGCAAACAATTCAAATGCATATTAGCTATTATAAGAAAAGAAGTTATAACTTTGCTACTACCAAAGAGAATACTGGTTAACTGGAACCAAATATTTATATGTTTAAATTTATTAGCTTATGTCTTATAACAGTCATTTTGTATTTTTAAATTAATTCTAGAATATATGTATATCTTTTTTTGTATAAACTTTAAATTTTATTCTATGAATTTCATAAATACAATATGGTATTTTATAAATTTTTCTACATTTTCTATATGATATTATCATGTGATATAATTTCTATTGAAGATAAGTCAAGTGAATTTTTTTTAAAGTGAAATTGATTGATTTGCAGAGCTAAGCATTATCTAGAAGAAAAACTGATTTGCACTTAAGTCTGTAATTATTTTGCAAGAAAGTATTAATTGTCATGCGATTTTTATAATTAAAAGTGTGAATTACAACAAAGCCCTAATATTAAGCAAACGTTTATGTCTCTATAAATCGATAGTGGTATGTATGAGAGTCTTAAGTTCAAAATATATGTATAATACAGTATGGTATTATTAATTATGGCAAATTAATTACGAATCCGCGTTAAATTAATTTTTTATACACTTCTATACAAAAAAATATTCTGTTCGCAGAGAAATGAGATTGGTTATCTGCTAAATTGATTAAAAAAATTATATGCAAAATTATAAGCCATTTATTAGCTAACACATATTCTGCAACTCTTAAGTACACCAAAAAAACAAGAAGTCTTTTGCTAAAGTCTCTAATTAACTAAGAGACTTCATAATATAATGGTACTAAATCGATAGAGGATACTTCTGTATGGCTTCACGTTGACACTACTTATATATGATAAAGTATAGTTGTGATGTCTCATTATATCACCAAGAGTGTTTACAAAGACTCGCAGAAAAAGTGCTGGCAAATAGCAGGAAAAAGGAACATTAAAAATAGTCATGAAAAAAATTTATTAAAAAATAAATTTTAAATTTAGTTCCTGCAATATTTAACATTTTTAGATGTTCACACAATTGATTATTAGAAATTTATTAGTATCAATAATAATTATTAAATAATCAATAAATAAAAGTTTCGTAAATATTCTTAATATGATAATTATAGATTTTCAAAAGATTTTTTTTAAACTTTTAATAATAATTACATTTTTAAATTATAGTTAATAATGATACAGAAATAATACCATACTTTATTGTTTACTTTCTACAATACCAATTTTAAAGTTTTTAAGCTTTTTATTTAAGACATTATATGAACTTTGATTAAAACAGTTTTTTATAGTTTTTATCTATACATACTAATTAAAATATTATGTATAAAAAGTTTTCTGACTAATTAATTAAGGTAGGATGTTTTAAAACGTGACTTCTAAACACCGGAAAAAGTTTGTAATTTTTATATAGAAAATAACTGTGTAAATAATTATAAAAAAAAAAAAATGTTTTTATTTAAAGTTTTTTTTATTTACTTTTATTTTACTTTTACTTTAGAAAGTACTTTTATTTTTTTCTTAAGGATGCATACTTTCTTTTTCCGTATACTCATGTTGAGATGATATAATTGCCTACAGACGAGCTAAAGAATTCATGCCGAATCGATCAAAAGCCATAACTAGGGAGCTACTAATGCCGAATATAGTGGACATCCAGCTTGTCACAGGGTTTTTCACTGGATATTGCTGAGTAAAAAAGCAGCTATCGAACCTAACATAGGTATTACAAAAGCCGCCGATAGCTGTAGACTTTGTTGCAAAGATGAGGAAACAGCAGAATATATTGTCAGACTTAGACTTTGGTGCTTATCAAAGGCCTGTCCACTTATAACGAAATTAGGCAACATCTCTCCAAAGGACAAAATGGCATATTTAACTGCTACGTGTGTACGGAACTAAAGTGGATTTATCACAATAATCCTCAAAGGTTGCAAAGACGTGGTGACATAGTTCCCAACTTTTTTAAAATCTAATTAACTCATGTTGAGTTGACGGAACTGATGCATTTTAAATGGAAAGTAAATTCAGAGTTTAATATATAAGTCAAGGTTTTTTTTAAATTTATTTTCAATGGAATCTAATTTAAATATGTATATTAGAAGCATTGGAATTATCAAGAGAAAATATATAAACATAAAAGTTTGTTACTGCAATGAATCAATTTTTGGTGTAATGAACTCAAACAATTGCATTTGTCTTCGAAATACAAATGCAATAAATTAAAAAATTAAAAACAAAGTTCTTTTTTTTTAATTAAACAAACGTGTCAGAGTATAAGAATGAGTATTGAATCAGATACAAAAATAAAAGCATTTTATATAAAATCAATTTTAATTTATTGTTTATTTATGGTTTGATGAATGTAAAAATTTTAATTTATTTTTTTATTATATTATAAATGAAAATATTTATTTACATCTGCGATTTTGTATATGTTTTGGACGTTTATTAAAATTGCAAACTAGAGAAAAAAGTGCACTTTGAAAATATTAATATATGTATATTTAGTATATCAATTGTTTTAAAAAAAATTTTTTTTTATAAAAATAACAAATGTATAATATTATATTACATATTATAACATATTATATTATATTATATTATATTATATTATATTATACTATATTATATTATATTATATTATATTATATTATATAATATTGTTATTATATTATATATAATGTTTATATTATATTATATATATAATATATATGTTATTTATATATAATATTTATATTATATTATATATAATTATATTATATTATATTATATTATATTATATTATATTATATTATATTATATTATATTATATTATATTATTATATTATTATATATAAATATTAATAAATGTATGTTATTATCTTTAAGTTTATGAATATCTGTTCAAAAATAGTTTCAAATGCTAATTCAAATATCGTATGATATCGTTTTATATATTCAAAAGCTATTAGAATTACTATGTGAATTACCTGTTCTTCAATTAAGTCTAAAATTATACACTAAAGTACTTTGTAAATAAATTATATACAATATTTTAATTAAACAAAAGTTTTGTTCAGACTCAATAGAGGTGCAATAACAACAACGAAGGTTTCTAGTCGTATAACATTTGATTAGTTAGGCAATAATATTGAATTATTGGTAGTGCTTGTTTAAGAGTTATAAATAATTCAATAATATGAAAAATATTTTAATGTATATTAGGTAATACTGAGATAAATTCATTAAAACTTTTCTAATCGGTATTTACTTTTGCATCTACTGATCTGCCCCATTATATGTTTTGTAAACTATATAGTTTTAATACAAGTGCAATAATAATAATTTTAATTTGAATTTAAAGAAGTTAAATCGCAAAACAGCTTTAGTAAATAATTTTTGAATTTTTGCCAAAAATTTAACATTCTAGGTTTCACAAGAGTGCAAATCATTTCACGTTTCCGCTGCGTCGAATTCAAATCGAAATTGTATTTTTGGCAATAAAGCTTTTTCAAAATTTTCAATATCTTTTTGCATACGATGTTGTTTTTTGTTTAAATTCATAATAAATAATTTGTAAAAAATATATAAATTTAAATATATATTCTTAAAAATATAAATAGCAGAGAGAGGACAAAGTACAAGATTCATAAATTAAGACAATAAGACAATTTTTTAAAACAATTTTTTTTTTCTATATATAGGCTTGGTTCGGTTATTGTGTTTAGGGATTTACTTATTAACTGACTGCTTGAGTCTGAGCTTAAAAAATTTCCTATCTTTACTAAAATCTAAGACGCTCTTCAAATGCAGTTCTTGTATTTAACGAAGATACTCTAAAATTAAGATATTAAATTGTTTAACATTATTATTATTATTTATAAAAAGTATGTTACACTGTGACTTATGAGACCCATTATGCAACCCCTTTCTGCTAAAGACAAGATCTAAGTCTGCTAAGAGACTGGGCCCGTATAATTTAAGGATAAACTATAATATACTTGATGACAGATCATCCGGTCTATGTGAAGCTTAGCTTCCTCGCTTCGACATTCTAGTCTATGTATAATAGATATATTTCATGATATTAGACCATTCGCTTAAGTGAATGTATCTTAACTTGTATATTGGTACTGGTTTACTGGTCTTAACTGGTTAAACTTTTTATCAAATGTAAATATGTATAATGAAAAATTTGTATATTATTTGTTAGATAAAAAGTGCGAGTAAAGTTTATGGAAAAATCTTGCCAAAGACTAGCTACTTTAGACGCACTGTTAATGATATTATAATCATTTCATTTATTTAATTTATTATGAAATGATAATAATCATTATGAAAGATTCAAATGAAATATTTAACAATTTAAATTCAAATTTTTATCTCTCGGTATTTACAAATATTGATTCAATTCATTTACTGCATTTTAGATATGAATACGTGCCCACATTTTCGAAAGAAACTTCCGTTTTAAATGATTCATAGCCATAAGGTATGTGAATAATACTATGTAAATATATATGTCTATACATATATAAATTGTTAGAATATTACACATTATCTATATTAGCTTCTACAAACGTTAAATAGATAATAAATATATAAGCTCGCCGCGTTCATACGCTAATTAAATATCGTACGATAATTATTTTTAAAAATTTTATAATTGAAATAGTTTAGTTTAAAAACAATATTCTATCTTCAGCAAATATCAGACTATCTATCTCTATTTTGTATGAGGTTGAAATAATTAATTTCATTTGTATTTTTATCCATTTATTTTTCTAGCAGTCAATGGCATCCGATTGTTTTGATTTCAAATTTTTTTACATTTCTAAATTATAAATATTTGACAATTGTTTATTTACTTAATGCAATTCTAAATATTTGCATATTTTGGCAAAAACGGCAGAAAAGTATTAAAAATAATTATTTATTCAAAATTCGGAAACATGCCACACATTTGGAACAACACACCTTTCTGCTCTCAAAGGTTAATGATTTGCTTATTTTGTTAGAAAATCTATAAACAAATTGTAAATTTTGTTTAGCACACTTCGATTATAAAATATTTGCCTAATTATATTAGAAATTGTTAAATTAATAATTATTTTATATGAAATCAGATTTATAATTTAAAAAAATAGTTGGCAAAAAAGTTTTATAATTTGAAACAATTACTATTATGTGAATGCAAATTATTATTAATTATAAATGTAATTGATATAACATATAAATTTTATATAACTTTTAATTGTATTATTATTAATTGTATTGTATTAACAAAAAATATTATTGTTTATAGCCACGTTGTTAACACTAAAAATAATGGCAAAAAAGTATTCTACATATATGAATTTAATTTAATATGTTCGTATTTAAATTTAATATGATCGCATTAACAATCTTTGTCAATTTCACAAAATTTAAATAATTAAATTCATAAATTTAAATTAATAAATTTCAAATAATATTTAATACGTATGTATTTAAAATTAATATGGAACTGTCAATAATTTTTGTGTCATATGTATGTTTACGAAAATAATAAGAAGGAAAATAATAAAAAATAAAATAAATACAAATAAAATTAGAATTTATATTTACAAATTTTTCTGTTCTATAACAAACATTTTATAAGGAATAGAAAAAGGAGTTCTATTCCCTTCCTAAGAAATGAAATCGTTCCTATTTCTATGACGATATCTTCAAATCAAAGAATTTCTACTTATAAACTGGTGCCTTTGCATACTACAAGATATTTAATGTTAGTCGATTATAATAGGGAATAGATTACCAAATATCTATGTCGAGACATTTATTGTTTTGATTATCCAGAAATTTAATTTCTAACTAAGATTTAATTTCTAATTAAACGAATTCTAAGGCTGACCATACAAATGCTTCGAATACTGTCAAATATCCATCATGAGTGGTTTTCGGAAACATTTACTGGTTTAATTTTCTGTATTTAATTTTTTGAACCCTTTACTTTCTCTTTTGGATTCGCCTTATTAGATCTGCACTAGAAGAACCTAACTATATACTTTTTTTATTACAAATCATATATTCATCGCTGGTATCCTTCTTAGCGGAGTTCGTTAGAATGATCAACTAATTTACTAAATAATGCAGACGAACTAATCTTGATGTATGTTACATCGGATGAAGCGAATAGAAAGGCCTATATATGAAATCAGAGTTTCTGACAACAGGAAATTTTAAATGTTCTGTATACACTTCTGCCAAAAAACCTATGTACACCCTGCACAAGTGAGTAGCAGACCTTAAGCTGATGTTTTGGATTATATGCAGTTCCTGAAATGTTGATTTGTTTGCTTTAAGGCATATATGCACTGATAACTTGCTTATAGATATATCATTACTGATTATATATAATATTATATTAGTTATATAATATGTCAATTATGTTATTTGTTATAAACCTGTACTTATTTTAATAATAATGTACTCTATAAATCATAATAAATGATCATTTTATATACATAATATGATTTATATAATTAATATCGTAAACTTCAAAAAGATCGTAAATTGTTTAAAATACTTTTAAAACATTTAAAAACATTTCCTTAATAGTAAAATATATTAAAAATATTTTTTTTTTTTGTATAATAAACTTTCATAAAATTTCCATTAGAAATTTTTTTTTATAGATATAAATTCGTTTGACGTAGTTTGCACTAAAATAGGTGGGTGTTTGTTTTTAATTTTCTGCCAACATTTGTATTATTTAATATTTTGGAATATTGAAGGAAAAGCAATTATTTTTATAAAAATATGAGAAAAAATTGTTTAAACTTATTAATTGTTTTTCATTTATATCGGCACATGCTTGTTAAGCAAATTGCATTAAATTATTTTAAATATTATTCATATGTAATTTTGCAGTTATATGTTTTGCGAATATCGTAATTGGTTTTACAAGATAATTGGAAAATCAAACACGTGTGTATTAAAAAAAATATAAACGCTTTAAATTGCTTATTTATATAGTTTATAGATTTTATTTCTTTTATAAAACACTTACTATAATTAAAATAATTGTAGGGTAATGTTTAGTCTTCAGTTAAATCACTGAAGAAACTAGACTGTACGTGTGTATATTAAATAATGCCAATCTATACCGGAACTTATAAAAACAAAATACATTAAGACCGAAAAGTTTTCGGAAATTCTCATTTAAAATTCGCGCGCTGTATATTTTTCGATATTTTAAGTTTATGTAGTTTGGCAGCAATTAAGGACAATTACTATGCCAAAAATGAGCGCGATCTGTCAGACAGTTCGTTTACGGCAGCTGTTGAAACCAGTTCACCTCAGTAGTGCGTTGCGAAAAAAACAATGGAAAAAAATATTGAACAAAGAGTTTGCATCAAATTTTGTGTTTCGAACGAAATTTCGTGTGCAGAATCGTTGCGAATGCTACAAAAGGCTTATGGGGAATCAGTTTTATCGAAAACTCAAGTTTATGAGTGGTACAAAGCCTTTCAGGACGGTCGTACGACCGTCGAAGACATTTCGCAACGCACTACTGAGGTGAACTGGTTTCAACAGCTGCCGTAAACGAACTGTCTGACAGATCGCGCTCATTTTTGGCATAGTAATTAAGGACAGTGCTGCCAAACTACATAAACTTAAAATATCGAAAAATATACAGCGCGCGAATTTTAAATGAGAATTTCCGAAAACTTTTCAGTCTTAATGTACAATTTGTTACATCATTTTATATACAAACCACTATGACTCTATGGTTTGATAGGCCTTACGATACTACTTTAATAAATTTAGCACGTCTGTGGATATTATTTGGAAAAAGTTTTATACATACATGCCGTATATAGATGATGCTATTATGGGCGAATTAGTTTATTAAAGAAATTGGGTCCCTCCTTCCTTTAGTAGTTTTGTAGATCTAATAGTTTTAGTCTGTAGATATTGTTTGAAAGGAAGTTTTTACATATATATTGTTATCATGAGGAATTTTTTTTTAAAGATATAAGTCGGTTTAACAATTTTGTTAGTGCCAATTTCTTGGTACTGTGTAGAGAAAGGCGTATATATATATATCTAAGTAATGCTTCAATGGGCGAATTATTTTTAGTATAGTCAATTTGTTGATATTTAAGATAAGACATATATATACATGAGGTTCTAATGGGGATTTTGTTTTAAAAGATATTGGATTTTTTAGGTTTTTACAGAATTAATAGTTTCAGTCTTTCAATATTATCTAAATGAAAAAAATATGGACATAAGTACATGATTCTGATTTTGCACCATTTAAAAGTTTAGGAGACCTTAAATTATTAGAGAACTCAATCAAAACTATTTTATATGTAATTTCGTATTTTATAAAGATTATATATGAGGACAGTAGAATTTTTACTTTTTATTGAGTCTTTAAGTATTATAATATCTATATGAATGAACATATAAAAAATATAATGAACGTCTAATACGCAAATTGATTACATGTGTATACATATATTCATATATGTTAAAGAAGTAGGTACAAATTTCTAAAGACCAATTAATAGGTTATTAGCAAAACATTACGAAGTGTGTTTTTTAATTATTCATTAATTCATTTTGTATAACACAGTGTAAGGGTCAAAACTAAATTTAAATTTTATTCTAAAATTACGTATTTTTGTATTAAAAAAGATTTCTAAAAAAACAATATTTGTTTTGCAAAAAAAAAGTTAATTCTTTTTATTAATCATTGCGATGAGAGACATTTTTTAAAAAGACGTTTTAAAAGTCGTACGACTGACGCAACTAATGATATAGTTACGTATATGCCAGATTAAAAACGCCAGAACTAATAAATAAATATAAACAATGTTATCAAAATAATATAAACTATCAATGCTTACGTATGCTAATACATTTCCAAACTTTTTGTTTACATTAAGAGCTATAATTAACATGTGCCGCCCTTGAAAAAGAAAGTATTTTCAAATATTTTGGGAGAGACCCAAGAAGAGATAAATTTATGTGATTTCTCAAGTTCTTAAAAAATTGCTCTAAATTTATTACCAATATTATGTCATATTTTATAGTTTTTGACTATCTAATCTTTAAATGAAAAAATAGTTGGCTACATTTCCAGGAAAAGAAAAAGATAAATTATTCTTTTACTTGAAAATTTTACCCTTACTTTACTGACTCATGGTCAACATCAGCGATGTTCATAAATGCTATATATAATATATTTAGGTGGAATTGACGTATACTTTCCAAATATTATAAATATTTATTTTATTATGTATGTAATTTAAATTTTGTAATATTTTGTCATTTTGACCTGTTTTTATCGAGTTCAACGCCCACTTTCAAATATTATGAAAGTTTGCACGTTATTCACTGAACAAATATCAAAGATGAAATAAAAATTTCGACGAAATTAAATAAAAAGCTAAATGATATAATAAAATTATAAACAAAATAAAACTATAACATGTATGCAATTTTTTTTGCACTAAAATATGATATAACCCAAAAGTCAGGTTATATGATTTCAAACTGATAGTTCGATAAAATTTGATAAAGTAAAAAATTATCAATATTATTTATTATATTAATTATATAAGGCAATGAAAATAGTTTCAAGTTCAAATTTTTTTAAACCTTGAGTGATTTATAATTTATGTTGTTCTGTTCTCTTAGTTGGAGCATACATACCTATAATCTCTGTCACAATTTATAATCTCTATCACGAACTATATAAGAATATTCAATATTAACTAATAGTCATTTGCATCTCTTTATACGCGTTCTATCGTTCTCTAGTTCGTTCCTGGAGAATCGGGGTATTATTCCAACTCAAGGCTTGTTAAACAACATTGCTTTACTACCTTCTAAGAGTGTATGTTATCCACTCCACTCTGGACCTACCGATAAGCTAAAGTCGAGAGTATAAAAATACTCTCGAGTTTTCGGTTTCCCATATTGTTGAATGCCAGATAGCTAACATATAGAGTAAGAAGTTAACTGTTGTTATTTTTATTAGATTTGTAAAAAATAAACCGTTTTTAATTTAATATATTTGATCGACACATAATCTATTTTGTGGGCTCGTCTAATAAAATAATTTCCTAAAATATTATTTTTTTTATTTACAAATTGTGAAGATTTGGTTTTTAGATGATATGATGAAGTAAAGTTAAAAATAAAATTTCAATGAATAACAAGATTTTAATAAAAGCATGTGCAGATGATGATGAAGTACAGCACATCACGCCACATTTTCTACTGATTACTACAGCAGTTTATTCGTATCTGAAATTCATAAAATACAAACTAAACAAAACAAATAAATATAATATATAAGACAACATAAAGCAATAAGATACGCTACATTGAAATATTTTCATATATAAAAAAATTTTTTTTAAATAATTAAATAGAAATATAAGTACAATAAATATAATAATAATAGTAATAATAGTAAAATATAATAGTAATAGTAGTACAATATAATAATAATAATTAGTAAAATATAATAATAATAATGGTCAAATATAATAACAATAGTATAATACAATAATAATAATAGTAAGATATAATAATAATAATAATAATAGTAAGATATAATAATAATAATAATAATAGTAATATTCAATAATTTTAAAAGTAAGATATAATAATAATAATAATAATAATAGTAATATTTAATAATTTTAATAGTAAAACACAATAAAAATAATAGTAGTGATATTTACTAATAATAATAATCATAGTGATATTTTATAATAATAATAGCAAAATATAATAATAATAGTGATATATAATTTTAAAAGAATGTTAAGACGCTTGGCGTTAATAATATGTGAGAACGGCCTAAACTGAACACCATCTGTGAGACAGACTTGTTGTCTCTTTAAACAATATGATATATATAATAAAAAGCCAGTGAAGGTGTTCACGTGTATTCTAAGTCTAATGTTGGATAAAATAATTGACGGGTTAGTACAATAGACCACATCGGTCTTTTAATACTGAACCAATTCTTCTGATCCGTTAAAGTTATATTGTGTTATGTTTAATAATACAGAATTTTTATAAATTAATAACTAAATTATATATAATATGACTATATATGAATTATCACATATAGACCTTTCATCGAAAAAGTTATTGAAGTTATATTATATTTTCTTTGATATGTGATTCCTAATTAAATTGTCACTATAAGATCCTGTCAACTGGGTGTATAAGTTTATATACCATATTTTGTGAGTTGTAGCGCACTTTTTATTAGTCTCAACTCTTTATGGTTCATGATTCATACTGTGACTGACCATGTACAGAGTATGAAATTTTAATGAAATGATAATACATATTTAAAAATTACTGATTTTCATGCTTTCATGCAGGAAAGTGTTTCTAGTGTTGATAATATGAATACAATAAACGACGATATGAGTGAGGGCTTTGAGATGTGATACCAGCTATGCATAACGGATTTGAATAATAAACTTGAAATCCATGGTAGCCTTATGAAATTTCTTTTGTTAGTTAATCCCTCTCCACCTCCATCTTCCCCCCAATCCGGAATTTGCACGTGTTCATCGGACTTGTTTGCAGTCGGGGGTAACAGACTGTATTCTAGCGTCGCACCTCAATGATACCTGCCCGCCTCATTGAGTAACTGTGGGCTTACCGTGTTATCGGGGGCTATGACACGGCGGACCTCCTTTCCCCCACACTCGTGGGAATTTAATGGAACATAATTTGAATAAAAATAATAAAAACAATATAAAAAACCAGCAGGAACACACACTGCAAATAAACTGGTAAATCGGTCGGAGTCTGATATCCAACATACCGATCGCCAGGCACCCTTTCCAAAACGGAAAGCGGAAAAAAGTACTGAGGGCAAAGAAGCTAGGAACAATACTAGCTCTCTGCCAACTGAATCAAAAACGGAACTTTCGTTACGAAAAGGAAGTCAAGGAACTCTGGGTTCAAAGGTTGCACCAAAAGATGTAACGATCGAAACACTACCACAGCCCTCGACAAGCACTGGACTAAACTCCGGCCAAAGCTTTCGCGACGCCAGGAAATCTACTGGTTTGAGCGGTGCGGGTACAAAATGGTACCTGCGCTATCTCAAAGAAGGCTTAGCACCGGAGGCAGCCAAGGAAAAGGCGCTCAATCGGCCGAGGGGCAATCAAGACTCTAAGAAGAGGTCTGCCCAAGAAATTAGTCCGATCGATCATCAATCAGCTAAGAAAAGAAGAGGGAATGAGAAACCTCCACAAGCAAAGGATGGTACGCAAATGACAGCACCAAAACAACCGAGAAAAATAATATCGGGCAGCAGTTACGCTAATGTAGCCAAGAGCTTAAGAATAGCAATTCTTCCGAAATCTTACCCGGAATCTACTCTTTCTAGGGAGGAGCAAGGTAAAATCGAGGAACTTCTCATTGAGGAGATGTATAAATGATGGGATGCCAAGCTACGATTTAGCGGGATACACTTTCGCCCAGGACTTATACTGGTTGACTGCGTAGACGAGGATGCGGCTAATTTTATCCATGGAACGGCACCTAAGCTGAACGGATGGGAAGGCGCTGAACTCACCACGTGTGTCGGGGACAAAATACCGAAATTACACATGTTGACAGTCTACCTCCCAAGAGCCAAAGGGGTCGACACGGAAAAGCTGCTAAAACTGCTCATAACTCAAAATGAGGGTCTACATACTCAGATGTGGAGAGTTTTTAGCAGCAAGGATCTGAAAAATGGCAAACTCCTAACAATCGGGATTGACAACCGGTCTCAGGAAGCCATAACAAACAACGGCTGTAGGATCTTCTACAGATTCAGTTCCGTCCCAATTCACCTGCATAAGGGACGAGACAACAAGGAAAGAAGTAACTCAGCTGGGGAAAATACACCAGCTGTAGGAACGATACCTGCAACTGTTGCGGAACTAGTGGAGGAGGAGGCGACCAGGAGCGAGAAGATTGAAGATATCAGCGTGCTACCTCACGAGAGTGAGGACATTGAGAATCTAGATCTCTCTCTACTGAACCTGGCGTCCGAGGAAGACTCCGAAAGAATCTTTCTGTCAGACATCGACGACGGTCTGATAGAAGAAACGAAGGAGGAATAACCACCTGATGACCAGCACTAGAATCGCCCAAATAAATATCCACCATGCAAAGCTGCGTCGGCAGTTATTGCAAGGGCTACGCTCAAATCGAACCTGAGCATAGTGCTGGTCCAAGAACCCTGGATTTACAGGGGTCGAATCTGTGGTTTGACTGCAAAGAATATGCAGACAATTTGGGATGTAAGATGTGATAAACCAAGAACCTGCATTTTATTGAATATTAATATCAACTTTATCTGTCTTTCAGAATTTCTCTCCAGGGACCTCGTTGCCATACAGATTCCGGCCAACATCAACGGAGTTCTACGGAACGTAGTCGTAGCTACAGGTTATCTACCAGGAGACGACACTCAGGTACCATCTACAGAGGTCGATAAACTGGTAAACTACTGCGAGAGAATGAAATTGCCTCTTATACTCGGTTGCGACTCCAACGCACACAACGAAGTTTGGGGAAGCACTAACACCAATATAAGAGGTGAGTACCTTTTAGAATTTATAACTAGTAAAAAATTAGAAATATGTAATGTAGGTAATACACCAACATTTGTAACTATCTCACGGCAAAGAGGTCCTAGATATTACTATAGGAAATACTCGAGGTTGTGAGCTTGTGAAAAACTGGAGAGTATCCAGTGAACCATCTATGTCTGATCATAGAATTCTAAGGTTCGACATTGAAGGTTCACCAATTAACAAAAAAATTTTAAGGAACCCAAGAAAAACAAATTGGGAGAACTACACGGAAAATCTGAAAGACAATCTTGTCCAATTAGGGCTAGATGAAATCATTCAGAATGAAATTCAATTAGAAAATTACCTAGAAAACCTTAATGGGGCCATACTAAATGCATATGAGGATAGCTGTCCATTAAGCCTGATTAACTCCACCAAGGATGTGCCTTGGTGGAACAATGACCTTAAAAACCTAAGAAACACTGTTAGAGGACTTTTTAACTACTCAAAGCGAACAGGAGACTGGTCAGAATATAGGAAAAAAACTTACTTTGTACAATAGAGAAATTAGGGCCTCTAAACGCAGAAGCTTTCAAAAATTCTGCGAAAGCATAGAAAGCACTACGGAGGTATCAAGACTCTACAAGGTACTTGCAAAAAGCAGCAGCCTCACCTCCACAAATCTCAAGCGAGAAGATGGAAGTTTCACCGAAGGTGAAGAAGAGAAGATACAACTACTTCTGGACGTACACTTCCCAGGATCCTCTCCAACTCTAGGGACGGAATCAGAACACACTGAACCCCCTAAAACAGTAAAGAAGGATGATTGGAAATTTGCCAAAAATATAATCACAATGCCTAAAATCAGGTGGGCGGTAAATTCGCTCAAGCCACTGAAATCTCCAGGTATTGATGGTGTCTTTCCGGCATTACTTCAAAAAGGAATTGAACAGCTACTAGGTCCAATAACTAGAATAGCCAGAGTCAGTATTGCATTGGGATACATACCAAACATGTGGAGAAGGGCAAAAGTGGTCTTTATTCCGAAGGCGGGCAAAAGAGATCCTACTCACCCGAAATCCTTCAGACCAATCTGCCTCACATCCTTCCTACTTAAAGTAGTAGAAAAAGTTGTGGATAACTATATCAGGAATACTACACTGAAAGTAACTCCACTATACAGTCGCCAACATGCCTATAGGGCAGGGCAGTCGACAGAAACAGCCCTGCATCAACTAAGTAACACGATTCAGGACAGCATAGATAAGAAAGAGATAGCAATTTGCGCTTTCCTAGACATTGAAGGAGCCTTTGATAACACTTCACATGAGGTTATAAACTCAACTATTTCTAAAAGAGGAATCAATGGCACACTCTCACGCTGGATGAGCAATATGCTTCGCACCAGGAGAGTAGAAATTCCGACCAGCAATGGTAATATTTTTGCAAATACTTCGCGAGGGTGCCCACAAGGTGGAGTATTATCACCCCTTATGTGGAGTATGGTAGTGGATGAACTATTGGTAAAACTGGACAGGAATGGCTTCCAAATCCAGGGGTACGCCGATGATGTGGTAATTATCTGCAGAGGAAAATATGAGAGTACTCTGTGCGAAAGAATCCAGTTAGGCTTAAAACTAACTAAAGAATGGTGCAATTCGGTTGGGCTGAAAATAAATCCAGCAAAAACAACCATTGTGCTATTCACTAAGAAATACAAAATAAAAAACCTTAAACCCATCCGCTTAGATGGGTTTGAAATAAAACTACAAAAGGAGGTAAAATTTTTGGGTATAATTTTAGACCAAAAATTAACATGGAAATCTCATATCCAAGAAGTGACAAAAAAGGCAACCAAAGCCTTTATGACATGTAGATCCATCGCAGGTAAGAATTGGGGATGTACACCAAAGTCACTGCGATGGATATACACAGCAGTAATCAGACCAATGATCACCTACGGATCAATAGTCTGGCAGAACTGCACAAATCAACAAAGCGTTATCAACACACTCAACAAGGTACAACGACTTGCATGTGTAAGCATAACAGGAGCAATGAGAACATGTCCCACGTCATCAATTGAAGTACTCCTGGAACTTACTCCTCTTCATATCTATGTGCAATCACAGGCGAAGAGGGCTGCTCTAAGAGTAAATACAAATAAGGTGACTGGTCTTGAAACCAATAGCAAAAAACTTGATACTTTGGCTGCACAAATCCCAGAAATTGAAATGCCAATGGACAGGATGATTGTAAAGCATAACTTTACAAAAAACTTCAAAACTGAACTTGGCAACAAAAAGAACTGGGGAGGTTTGTCTAACATCCCAAAAATAAAAGAAACCATGATAACATGGTATACAGACGGCTCTCTCACCAATGAGGGAGCTGGAGCTGGTGTTTATGGACCAGGCAAAAAATACTGGGAAGCATTAGGAAACAATACAACCATCTTTCAAGCGGAAATATACGCGATAGATAGATGCGCCAGTTTCAATATTGAACGTAACTACCGGAACCGTAAAATTGCAATACTGACTGACAGCCAGGCAGCTATAATGGCACTCATATCTTACCAGGTAACATCCAAACTGGTATGGGAATGCATTGACAAGCTGAACACACTCGGTGGGATCAATCAGGTGCACCTTTTATGGATTCCGGGACATACTGGTATCCAAGGTAATGAAATAGCAGACAAACTTGCAAGAAGAGGCGCGGCATCAAGAATGATAGGCCCAGAACCATTCTGTGGTCTAGGCAAAGGAGCTATATCCATTATCATGAATGACGCAGAGAAAAAAGAGAGAGAACTCTATTGGTTAATGCTACCAAGACTCTCACAATCTAAAATGCTTTTAGGGACTTACAACCTAAAACGCTTTAAAGATTGCATAGTGCAATCAAAGACTAACATAAGAATTATTACGGGTTTACTGACCGGTCACTGCAGATTGAATAATCACCTATCGAAGTTAGGAATTCAATCCAACTCAGACTGCAGATACTGCAGGGAAGAGAGAGAAACGGCATACCATGTGCTTGGGGAGTGCCCGGCACTGATGCATAAACGAAAGAAACACCTAGGAGGGTATTTCATGGATCATAAGGATTCAAGACTGGAGAAGATAGGATCCATACTGTCTTTCATTAAAGAAATCGGACTTGGAGAAATACTCTAACCCGACAAAGGGGCACAATAGATCTTTTAGGTCGCAGTGCACGATCCCTTACTCAATAATAATGTATTAAATGAAAGTGAAGTACTGAATAAATTTAAAAATAGTTATTATATTTTTAAAAACTTATAATAATAAAAAAATACCATATTTTTATATTTAAAGAGATTAGTCTGACTCTTAAAAATAAATCCAAATAAATATTTAATTTTTTATATTTGTGGTATTAATTATCAAATATATAACAAATTCTATGTAAAATGTGTGAAATAAACGTCACGAGTTTGACTAAAATCTTACGAGAAAAAAAATGTAAAATATATTATATAAAAATTAGAATATATGATCATTTTATAATACTATATAAAAAAAATCTCATCACATGTTTTACATAAATATGTATGTGAGTTACAAAAAATAATGCAAAAAGATAAGAATTTTTTTTTTTTACTTATGTAGGAATTTGAAAATATTTTCTTGCCAACTGTAAATTTTAAATTCGATTATCTGATAAGAAATCTCAGTTTTAATCTTAAGTCTTAAATTTAAAGAATGTATGAAATTTTGATAAAACAAAACAGAATTATCATTTGCAGATAAGCAGAGTGAGTTTAATTAAAGTATTCATTCATAAAATTATACATATATATATACGTAAATTTATATAAACTTTGTTGAAGTTAAGAAATAAGATCTGCGCTCGCACATCGGCAATACTGCTATGTAGTCTCTCTCCATGTTAAGCAAACATTCCATAGAAATAAGTATGACGGGGTCTCAGTTCTACGTATCCTAACTTCATAATAGATCTCTCAATGTAAAGCACAGAGATAGACATCTCAAGCACATTGCCTAGCAATGCTAGTGTCACACATAGAGTTTTGTTTACATCGGATATTCCTGCCAATAATTGCTTGACATACAGCAATTATTTAAATTTAGTTTTTATTCTAGTAATAAAACATAACTTCTCTGCTATTGAACTAGATTAAGAAAAATATAGCTATGCTATATTAAACCAATTGGAACTGAGTGTTACTAATATTCCTTACGGTTCGTAGTGACACATAGTTAAATATATGTAAGAAATGAACTATAATTTTTTTTATATACTTTCTATTATATATGTATAAATCTTTATCAATAAAATAAGTAAATTTATTTCTGTGTTTACAATTTGCAAATTTAAAGTCTTCGCATTCTTAGTAGTTTAATAACTTATACAAAGCTATAAATAATAATCATATTTCAAGACTTAGTCAACAATAATATTAGACACTAGACAGCAATCTTCTATAATTTATGATTTGATTTGACTGGAATAAAATTAATGACCTTTAAATCTAGACTCGCGGATTTAGATAAGAATTGACATTATCAATATTTTGACTACTTAGTAAATTTTTTAGTCACGTGTTTACTTTTTGAGTATAAAATATACAAATTTTAAATATTAATTAATTTTAAACTAAAAATTAAACATAAAATAGAGAAATTTTTTAACTAAAACTAGACATTTTTATTGTATAATAAAATTATTAATATTAAATCGAAGCAATAATAACAAATCAAAATAATTAAAAACAAAAATAAATTTTCATCTTAATTGATTAATAAATAAATCAAAATAATAAATATGTGTTGTGCAATAATAAATAAAATTGTTAATAAATAAAATAATACCTTAAGCCATTTTTATAATAATAATGATTATAAATAATAATAATGATAACAATAATAACAATAATTATTAATAAAAATTATTTAAATTTTTATATTATATTTACGCTCTATCTACCAAAGGCTCAAAAGCCGAAACGTCTTTAGTTAACCTTTAATGCAGCGCGGTTTGCTTAGGTTTAAAACTAGCTCATTCGGATGTGCAGATAGTCAATCTAGATCTGGATTAATATCTGTTTTTTATAGAAAGAGATTTTTTAAGTCCTGTTAAATGAAATAGTTTGATTCATGCCATGGAGCAAGATAATATATCGAAATATTTTTGATTGGAGGTATTTAGAGTGCTTAGTAGAACCTTTTTCCTTAAATTTGAGGGTTTGATCCCGAGTAGCAAATTCGTTTTTGGGGTGCGTTAAGCTGCTTGTCCTTTATATGACTTTTCTATACCTCAGTATATATCGCCAGGTACATATTTGACAAACTCATATTCTGAGATTGCAGCATCTCGAATTTTACTTATTGTTTTGAAACAAACTAAATTAGAATTTAAAATAAAAAGACAAAATGTCGGAAACACTTAAAAGCGTTTTGAAAATACTTGACATACAAAGTTTTGGAATTCATTGAAGACAGACGAAGAAACCTTCATTATTATAATTTAAAATAAAATTTTATTTCATTTCTGGTTTTTGATCTTTCGTATATTTTCTTCAATTTGTTCTACTACTCACATTTGTTATACGTGAAGATATAACTTAAAAATATTGTTAAACATAATTTGTGGGTCAATACAAAAGGAGAAGTACTAGAAAATTAGTGAAGTGTTGGTTTTTATTAAAGACAATTGTTTACGTCAGTTTAAGTGTGCTTAAAGGTCTTTAAATTAATGTGAGCTTTATGAATGCGGGTCACACGAAGTGGGAAAACTACAATTCACAAGTTTTACACATTTTTGTTAAACTACTTCACGCGTGTGGGGGAAATATTTAAATTGATGTAAAGTACGTAAACGTTTTAACAGAATTCCTCAGTAGCCCTCAGTAAACAAAAAAAAAATTCAATAAAAAAAGGAAAAAAAAATAAATAAAAAGAAAAATAAATAAATAAAAGAAAAAAAATAAATAAAATAAATAATATAACAATATAAAAAAAAATAATATAAATAAATAAAAAAAATAATATAAATAAATAAAAAAAAATGATATAAATAAATAAAAATAATATAAATAAATAAATATAATATAAATAAAAAAAATAATATAAATAAATAAAAGTAATAAAAAAAATTAAAATAAATAAATATAAGAATGCCGTTTCCGATTGGTAAATGAGGGGTAAATTTATCAACCGAGATTGTTTTATAACATATGAGATTAATTTATAATACTCTAGATATTTTACCAAGTAGCAAGATTACCATGAAATTAACAGCTGTTTTATATGACTTAACAAATAAAGTGGGATTTCATTCGATATATCTATTTATTAAAAATAAAAATATCTACTAACATTACTATAAAAATGTTTGATCACTCTTAAAATATTTTATTGGGCAATAATATTTGACAGTTCTAGAGTAAATCTAATTTGAATCCAGATTTACCAATCCAAAACGCTATAAGACATTTTTTAGTAGTTGTATAATTAAATACAATAATAGTATTCTAAATTTCGAGTAACAAAATTGTTAATCGAGTAACTTGGTAAGACTGTAAAGTACCTGTAATAACGAAATACATGTACTTGATATGTATTGATAGAATTTAAATTCTGGAATTAGTTATTAACAAATATGTGACGCTTACTATTACCGTTCATATGGTAAATTTATTAGGTTTCTAGTAAAAGTAATTTTCCAAAATTAATAACACAAATATAAATTGAGATAACAAACCTTCTTAGATATGGAAGTGTTATTATTGTTTAAACCATGGCTGTTACTATTTTTTATAAGGTGTATTTTATTCTTAATATTACACATTTAAGTTATAAATCAAGTAATTTATATTATTTTTACAGCTAAGTTTTTCAGAAAAGTAATTAGAACTGATTACTTATGTTGTTTTCGATTGGCAAATCTAGAGTAACTTGTCCTCTCAAGATTTACTTTTACTACAGTTTTCTTTTTGGATTAATTAATCCATGCAATGTGTATAACATTTGAGATTAATTTATAATACTTTAGATGTTTAGATTTAAATTAATAAAATTGCTCAGAAATTAACAGCTGTTTTATACTAATTATCAATTTTAATAATTGAATTGTGTTTTTCATTTTAAATATTTCAAATAATGTATTTACTTGCAAATTAAAGTTTTAAAAATTAAATTAAAATAATGTTAAATAATATTAATTAAAATAATATAACAAAATAAGCTGAAAATGAATAAAATAAACGGCAAACATATGTGTAGCTGTCAAATAATTATGGAATCACTTTAAAATATATATAATTGAGTCACAAAATTCGATCATAAAATGACAGTTCGAATATAAACCTAAATGAGTCATTATTGAAAGCGTTATTAGTTTTGGAATAGTTGCGAGTTGAGTTTTTTAAATGTTTCTGTTTTTTTGGAAAGGGTTTATGTGAATAAAATAAAAGTTTTGCAGTTATTTATTTTTAATTAGTTCTCTATATAGATATCGTCGACGTTTTGAAGACGGTTTGACTTCTTCATTACGGCTGAGCATTATTATGGCTGCACTTTGAAATATTAATTCTATTTTGACTTATTTGCACCTAAAGACGTTTTATCTGTCGTTTGTCGTTATATATATATGTAATTATTTATAATCGATATTTTAATTATCATTATACTTCATCTATGATAAAAAAAAGGATAGTAATGGAATAACAAAAATGGTTTTAAATATTTTTTTGTGTAATTTATTATTTTTCAGTGCCCTTTTTTTTTTTAATGAAATTGACTATAATATTCTTCTTTTGTTCAAATGGCAGTTATTGTACTGATAATGTACTATAGAGGTGTTCAAAAATTGTAGATCTGGAAGAATAGAGTATTTGTTGGGAGTCTGTTATCAACACTAAGTACTTTTTTTTATAGAATGTGGTGTATTTATACAATTTTTGACTGACATGGGAAATTAGTAAATAAATGAGATTCACAATAAATAGATTTCTTTTGACCTAAAACTCTTAGTATTTAAATTATTTTTATATGTGGGGAGAATTATATTAATATATATTGATTTTTATTACAAGGACATTGTTTTAAAGCATTTGACATTAAAGAGCGTTTAAAGTCATAGAAGATGGCATGGTTGTTACTTATGTGCAACTATAAATCAAGAGCTAACGTTCTCACTTTGGTTTTGTTTTGACGGTGCTTCGTGTGCAGTCATGCACTGACCATAAATATGTCAAATCGAATATTATTTTCTTTTTTTTATTTTAGAATTTAGGGGTATGTGGTATAAACAACACTAATGTTAGTGTTGTGAGAAAATTCAGTATGAAGCATTAGATTAAAATACACAATAATGTTAGGCAACACTGGTGTTAAGGATTGCATTTGCTCAAGCGTTAGACATTTTTGCCACATTGATGTTAGGAATTTTTGACTACATCGGTATTAAGACACTTTTATAGGAATTTTAATAAATTCCAATGTGGAGAAATCATAATATAAAAATATAATATATTTTTTTATTTTTATAAAATACATAAACACTTGCATAAGAAAATAAGTAAGCAAGTATTTAAAAAAAAAAATTTTAAATAAATTTTATTTTAAACAATGTCGTAATATTTAATAAATTTATTTTTAAAAACACTTCAAACAATATAAAACTTACCGGCTATTGTAAATCGGTCCATGTAATTTATTAAATTGACAAAGCAGAGTACGCCTACTGTAAATGCGGCCGAGTGGGTTACACGCAGGAAACGATTTGTATTTCTAGTTGCATTCATAATTCTGACATCAGAATTATCACTACTTTCAGATCCTACTAATTGTTGTGATGAATGTGTCGATGGCAAGCCACCACCACCTTCCACCGAACTATGGTCAGCATCATCATTGGAAACGTCACTGTTACGATTTATGGCGGGATTATCCATTGGTATGGGTTGATATTGCTTCGCCATTCACGTGCGATTCTTGAAATAACAAAATTTGCAAAAAAAAAAAAACTTCCTTTTTGATTTTTATTTTACGAAATAACGTCTTAAAGAGAATAGGAAAATTAATGACGTTTAAAAATTTGCAGTTATCAGTTTTCTCTTCTATGCTTAAATTTAGCAAATATTTGCTTTTATTCTCATAAACTTTAGAGAAATTATGAATTTGCTTAATATACGTAAGCACAAAATTTGTTGTATTGGCTTTTTTGTTATACGCTAAAGAATTTTTACTAATCAAAAAACACAATTTAATTATTTCCTTTTTTTCTTGTGCCACTTGCTCTTTTTTTACTTTTTATAAAGTTATTTGCGATAAAGTAAATGCACCGCGCGTATTTCACACAACCAAAACCGCACGACGGACGAAAGTGATGTGTCCCGAGCTCGATTGAAAACAAGTTTGTGTAAAATGTTCCACGCATTGCATAAATAATCCGACAAAATGTTAAAATACAGCTGTTGTCAGAGAAGCTATGTTTATTGGAAATTCATGCAATTCAAAATGAAATACATTTACACTAGTAATATGTGTATATTGTATTTGGAACGTATTTAATATAAGTCATATACATTAAAAAAAGGTTATATGAATAATTTGTATATTGAAACTGTTTTATATATATTGAAAATAATGTTAAAAAAGAATTACTGTGCAAAAATTAAAATTTGAACCGATAAAGTACAGTATCAATAAAAATAAGTACGATAGTTTTATACAATCTGTCTCAAAAGAAAGATTGTAATTACTTTGACTTATCTGTGTAAATATACATATAATTTTAAATTCAGTATGTAGTTATTATTTTTTGTAGTAATTAATATATCCTTTACATATTCAAAACAAAAATTGAAAAATACATTTTTCATATATGTACAAAGACCGTAAGAAAATTTTAAACTTTTTTTTACGATTTTAGTCTTTAAGACAAATAATACAAATAGAAATTTACACAGTACAAACGAAAATAAGCACGTAAACGTGCTTACATTTTTAGCACGTTTACATTTTGTGGTTAAAGAAAATATGACATGGGTTAAAATGTTTTAAATAAAAATATGTCCTTACAAAGTATATGCTGTATTATTATTAGTATTACAGTGCGTTTATATTGTGAGGTGGAAGATAAAGCTCAACCCCACCAAGATCTCTGTCACAGGTTTTCTAGGCCAAAAGTGTGATCGCTCCAGAAGTTTTGATGAATTTCACATCAAGCCAGAGCTTGGTAATACCCTCATTCAATTTGTGGACAAGCTAAAATATCTTGGTGTTGTGCTAACTATTCCAGTTTGGTCTGCTATCACCTCTGACCAGATGGAAAGAATCCGTTTTTTCGAGCGCAAGTTTTTATACAATTGCACCAGATACAAGCACAAGCCAGACGGCAAGCACAAGCTTTATCATTATACCATTAATGATATATGTGTTCTGGTTCTGGTAATCGGTGTTTCCGCATTTAGGTTTTCACCTTATTTAATAAAGCCATATTACGACTTAATGGCAGAAGAACACATCAAATATTTCAATTCCGAATTATCAAAACCAAGAAGAGTTGTTGAAATGTTTTAGGCCCTTAAAAATCGAGATTTTTTCTTACTTCCACAAGAAGTTATAAAGGGTATGAAATACGTTATATATTCTTCCTCATTTTTATTAAATTTTATGAATTGTCTACTTTTGAAGTCAGTTAAATAGAGTTAAGAACCATATAAATGGCTTGGGTCGGTTCGGTGGCTCGATACTCTGAAACGATGGTTCGTTTTAAAATGCGGGGTTTTCAAGCTTACATATCAGCGGTTCGAGACATAACTTCAAGATTACAATGATTAGGTTATATATGCACTACAAAGTCGGTGATTTTGGTATAAAAGTTTATTTAATGAAACGAATTAATTTAACACAAATGTATATGTTATATTAAAATATATACTCGTACATAGTTTAAAATATAAGTACTTTATATATTCATCAATATATTTTTTATAATTTTTCGGTATAATGTGATTGGAGTGCTTTTTTGAAATATCTTCACTCATAAACAATAACGCATAATAATGAATACAATTAGAATTAAGTATAACTAGGGGCATAATAGAGCATATATATAGTCACAATGGTTCAATGGTATTTCATATATGTATACGACTACTTGATAACAAATCCTTTTACTCGCTCGATTTCAATCCGCAACCACAGAAATTTGCGCTATGCCTCAACAAAAGCGGCATCAATTTAAATTTCACATAAAATGCTTTGGTGCTAAGGAAGCAATACTAAAAGGATAAAATAATGGATCGATGAATTGCTGCAAATGAATCATGATGAGTATGATAATAATAATGGTTAAGCAGTTGCGGTGTGAGGGACAGCAAAAAGGATAATAATAAGCAATTGTGGGTACGCATTTTCAATCGTTCAAACCCATTCACACCCAAACAAACCCCAATGCACTTTGGGTTGTACTTTTGTACGAAGATATGTGAGGGTTTGTGTGATTGTGTCGGAATGCGTCCATTGTATATGAATGGTAAGTGAAGTGGTAAACTTATAATGCAAATGCTGAGAAACCGTACAACGGTCAACTTAAATTTATTGCCCTCGGCCAGCAGCATACAAACGTCAACTCATGCCGATAAAGTTGATGACTTGAGAATTTTCAATTGTGGTCCTTTAATTTGTTCAAGCTGTTACGTAGTAAATGGTCCTATAGTTTAACGGGACAGTTGCAGTAATAGTAAATGTTGGTAAATGTGGAGGGCTTGAATTGGTAGTGAGAATTAAGGAATTAAGAGAATTTCGCTTGGATGTTCTTAGAAACGGAAAGTATATTTGAAACTAATTTAAGTAAGGTATATAAAAAAACCAATGCTATTGATGTTAGAAAACAATGTGTGTATTACTTGGAATAAATGTAGTCAGCGAAAAGGCATTTTTAAATATAAACTAATATAAACATAATTTCTTATAATAGTTAATAACATGAACATCAATCGGAGTTATTCTAACAGTTATTTTGTTGCGAGCACTGTAGGTACTTTTAAAGCTATTATGCTTGCCACCGCTAGAAAAAATTATAATGTCAGCCTGATAAGGCATGTTGGTAAATTTTCTGAAATTATGTGGACCTCACCGTTGAGTTCATGCTGAGTCCTTTTCGAGTTAATGCATCTGGGCATTTTTACTCTTTGATAGTTGGGGGTTTCTGCAGAGTCCCACCCTTCTCTATGACTAATTAAAGTATTTCTCAAAAGCTTCGTAATTATTTGATGATTGATCTAAGATTTCCGTACCGCCCCGCGCGGCTAGAGATAATTTTGAGATTAGATAATGATAAGTAGGGTAATCTGTCGGATTTCGCGAATAGCTGCAGGGCTATGTCCCTTATGTATTTTTTGACCGTAGGATAGACAAGTGTGTTTACTGGTTCGAACTATGAGATCTTATTATATCTGTGACTGCTTTACTATTATTGTTGTTGTTGTGGTTTGAGTTGGTGCTAATGCGCACTTTTACTCTTTTGTGGCTGGGGGGCCTATCCCTGCTTCACACTAAGCTTTAACTATACTAGAATTATTATCATTTATTTATTTTTTAACTGATGACATACCGTAGATTAGCATATCTTGCTGTGCGTTCTGAGGTGGTTTGTTAGTGTGGATTTGGACAACGTACCGACTTTTGTGATAAATTTTAGGGTTTTGACCTTGATATATTTTTTCACTGATTCGATCCTTAGATCTCTATGTATGTCTGTAGTTTAAATATACCAGGGAATCTTAATTAGTCTTCTTAAAGCCGGATGTTACACATCCGTACAGTAGTGCTGGCCTAATTATTTGAGTATACTCGTATGTTATAATAACTCTCTACTTTTGATGTTGAAGCGGTTGTTATTAAACAGCAACTTTAGAAGATGTGGAATTTTAGAGCAACTATTTCGTTTACATTTCATATGTTTATACCAATTAAACCGTTTGTCAAAAGTGACCCCCAGATATTTTATGCTTTGCTTCCCCCGTATCTCTGTGCCACCGACACTGACTCCTGGACGATGCTGCCTTCTCATTCTTGTTATGAATATAGCTTTGGTTTTGTCATTGCTTATTTTAATCTTCTATTTCTGGACGTATTCCACCATGAGGTCTATATTTCTCTATAAGGTGTTGCTTACATTTATGGCATCCTGGTCAGTGTAGATCAAGCACTTTATTCTAGCTCATATAAAGAAACATATATCGTTATGACTTTTAAGTCAGTTGAGTGTAATTTGACATTTTGATATCAAATTAAATTTATTTTTTTATATTGAACTTATAGTATGTTCATGCTTAGTATCAACAAAAGAGAAGAATAAATATAAAAACTATTTTAAAATGTAAATAATTTTACTGAAATTGTTTAATTTAATTATTTTCAGTTTCAGACACATTTCAACTTCCAAACATAGAACAACTACAACAGCTCTATTCGCATAATTAAATCCTTCATTTGAGTTTTGTAACAAAATAAATAATTAACTGGACTCAGTTGCAGATGCAGTTGCAACTGAAATTGGAGTAAACTTTCCTTTTGGAATTTAACATTGTAATTTTATTTATTCCCATAACTTTTTGCCACAAATTTTCCATTCACGCCGCGTTATTCAAATTGTTACAGGCACATCGCACGGACCGGCCTGTTCCAGTGTTGCACATTATTCCACTTAACTAAGTTGCTACCTTATGGTGCTAATGATGCACCTTGCCTTATGTGCATTCACTTCCGGCCATGAAGCTAAAATTAATTTCTTTTATTTTCATAAGCATTTTTTCTGAATTTTTAATTACTCACTCTGCCATTTTGCTTGGAATTTCATATTTAATTGCACTGCGCCAGGGTTGGCAGCAATAAAAATAATTTTAATGTTCATTTTGTTTGAAATGCTTTGGTGGGTGTTGCAGGTCTCTGGGTCAAATTTGATTTAAGACATTAAAACAAAGTTGCCATAACAATGTTAATTAAAGTTCATGGATTTTTTTGACAAATAAAATGAACGAATGAATGAATGAAATTACAAAATTTATGCATTTCTAAACAAGTTTGTCATTTAGTTTGAAAAATATGAAGAAAATGATAATTAACTGATCTTATGAATTCGGGTATGTTTCTTCTATAAAAGTAAAAGTGATTAAACTTTAAATTTAATACTTATATTTTTTATATAAATAATTTAATTGCAATTTAATTGTTTACCATTTACTGATAAAATTATTATTAAACTGTATGTTATTATTATGTTGAGGATAGTTGAGTCAATGGACTTGAGCACTTTTACTCTCTATTAACTACGAGATTTCTTCATAACCCCTCTCTACGCCTTGACTGGTTTATTGTTTATCACTTCATCAGACTAAGCAATAACTGACCTTTAATCTGCATAAGCCTGTCAGTTTTCGTAAATAATTTCAGCGCTCTATTCTTTATGTATTTTTTGATCGGCTCAATTTTGTGGTCCCTGAGGATGTCATTCGTCCTAATGTACCATGAAAAGTCTTTTCAGAACCTGTCTTTATGTAATTCTAGCTGGCGAATAGATTGTTCCAAAAATGATCGTACATTTATTTAATGTTTTTCAAGAGTCATTTGCAGATTGCACTAGCAGATAGTTCAATCAATGATATATTAGAATGTTTGTTAGAAAAAGTTTTGTTCTCATTCAGTGAGTTCCATAATTTGTCATACATCAAAGAATTTGTTTGTATTGATTGGCGAAAATGAGCGCCATCTTCATTATATGTTATCACCCAAAGAAAGATCAATCAGCAATTAATCAGTTCTTCTTCAAAAGGTGTACAGAGGTTTGTATCAGTTTTTGATTAGGAAACGATCTTACCATTATCACTAATATTCAATTAACTAAATTATTTCATCACGTAATATTAGTAATATGCACTATTTAGTAATATGTACTGCTAATCTTCCCGTTTTTCTCTTGATGCTAGACAATTTGTATCACCGATGATACCTATAAAAAAAATTTTCCTGATATAGGAAACTTTTTCACTGAGGTTTCTTGATAGTTACTCGTGAACAAAATTGGCGCATTTAAGAAGATGAAAATCTTGGTGGAAATTGATTATGACTTTATGGTTTCTTTATAAATAATCAGATTATTTTTTTAATTTTTTTGGAAGATTAGACTTTCCTTTTAACAGTTCAGTTGTGATGTTAAATAAATACAAAATGAAATAATTTTTATGATGTGGGTTGGTGGGTTTAAGTAGTGGTTCAGGCCATGAGTCCACTTAGCACTATTGTACCATTTCTGTTTGTAGCTAATTTCAATTCAGTTCGCAACTGGTCGTTAAATTAGCTTCCGTTAGCTAATCGTGATTATTGAAAAACAGTTTATTTAAGGTAGCTATTCCCTGCTTTCAAACAGTAAGATATAAGCAAAGAATATAAAAAAAAAACTTTTTTTTCTACTGGTTGTTTGCAGATGTGTCTATGAATAATAACATGTAAAGGACTCCCAATATGATATGTCAGTATATACAGTTGGGGTGCTCTACAGAATACAAAAATCAGAGCAGCCCAACTGTATATACTGCGGATCTGTTGGAGACAATGCTGAGCATACTTTCTTCAACTGCGAAAGATGACATGGAGAAAGAATATTACTTGCAGAATATGTAGGTCATTTCACAGTCGAGAATATCGTAGAAAAAATGACAGAACGAGCAGAAAATTGGAACAAAATCACACAATACGTAGGAAATGTGCTAAGAAAAAGAAGAAAGATCTGGACGCAAACTAATCTAAAACGAAGAGCAATCCGATGACATTCCAATTTGGAACAGAAGTGGGAGCCTGGATCCAGGTTTTATGAGAAACATATGGCATGGATGGTCAACTTATAAGGGAACCTCCCTAAAGGGTTTTTTAGCTGGTATACTACAAAGTAGGAGTTAGATACACCTTTCCGGCAACGGTTGGTTCGACGGTGCATAAAGCATTCTACCTCCTCACCACACAAAAAAAATATGATATGTCAAATATTTCGAATTTAATCCATTTAATTGAATTTATTATTTATGTATTGAATGTTATTATTTATTTTAAATTTTAAAAACCAACAAAAATTTTAATAAAGCCAAATATTATTACAAAATGAAACCAATTTATTTTGTATAATCAATGTTAACACAGTAAATTCTACTATAATAACAACAAGACTAATAAATGAATACTGCAAGTAATGCAATGTGCAGAATAATTACAACAAAATTCAAATAAAATTTGTATTCTTAAGTGGCAAAGTCATAATTTCCATAAATGACACATAAAAACGAGCTCACATACGGTCAGAAACTTGAGACATCAAAAGACTTAAAATGATAAGACATGAAAAACTGTCGACAATAATTTCATGAATTCCGGGCTTACGAGTACAAGTGTCTACACAAGGTCGTTGGGGGAGAAGTAGACATGTAGAAGAGACATTTGCAGTTTTCATGCATTAAATGCTTTTAAATGAAATTATAATGCAATCACGTACTTTACATACAAATCCGTACAACAAATATTAACATTAATTTAATTACAATTTCATAAATGCACGAAGAGTACTGAGTGACAAAGCTAGTACACAAAGCACGGGTAGACGATAGACGGTTGGGTGGATGGGTGGATGGATTGATGGACTACAAACACACAGAGAAAATATATTTTAGAATGTGTGTGACAGTCAGAAGAAATTTTATGTTGGTAATTTCATAAAAGTTTATAAAATTTTTCATTTTTTAAATGCTGCTTCTCATACGTGCAATTATTTCTTTGATAGCTGCAGCTCAACCGGAATTTTATGAAAACGAATGAGCAACAATAAAATTTTCTAAACGGAAAACTAGTAAGGAAAGTGACAGTCATGACATCAAACATAATTAATTTAATGTCCCCCAAATAAGATAACAAGAATATATATGCTTGAAATGGGTAACATTCGAATGGGTTGTGGGGAGAAAGTATTTATTCATATTAAACACCATTGGGTTAGGTAAGTTCATATACTTAAAAATGTCTTTGACGTGAGATTACCAGTTATTTTTATACATATATAAAAAAAAAATAAGATTAATTCTGGACATTAGTTACAAAAGTAATTAATCATATTTACTAAAATTATTATTATTGTTAGGGGATGTGGCACTGTGACCGTCGGGTCTATTGAGCCCCCTTCTGGGTTTAGAGTAAGTTTCTAAGCCCTGCTGTGGTATGAAACCCTACGTTAATATTTACTAAAAAGAAATACAAAAAAAAAATTATTACTTATTTTTAAATAAAATATTCGATACAATGTTTAGTGACTTACGCACACAATCTCCTTTAACAAATTTACACAAACCAAAGTTAACCAAAAGATTATGGGTTTATCTAAAATTGTTTTGGTTCAATGCTAAAATTTGATAAGTGGTTAAATAGCTACAACTACAGCTTCAGTATCAGCTTCAGCTTCAGCTTCTGCTTCAGTTTCAGTTTCAGTTTCAGCTTCAGTTTGTGTTGCTTTGTTGATAGTTGCAGTTTAACCAGTGCACCACAAGCAGCTTATGTCTATGTTACTGATAAGTTAATAAATTGTTGGGATGCGCCTTAGAATTTAAACTATAAGTTTTAATTGCAAAACAAAAGAAAAAGTTTTATCACAATTTAAGAAGAAATAATATAGGTATTTGATGCATGTAGCGCTCCACAAAAACTATGCAAATTTATATGGAAACATTGAATTTTCTTTCCTGTTAAAATGTAGTGCAACCTACTTGTCCCAATTTTATAATTTTTAATTGTTAAAATTATAAACTTCAACAAAATAGTGTAACAACTATGTACACATAAATATTTAAAAGTATCAATTAGAGGCTGTGGATATGCAAGTGTTTGAAGACTTTAAGTGGTACTGTACTCGTATATGTAGACTTGCTGAACTGAGGTTTTTTTGAGTATATAAATAAAAACTTTTAATTGGCATTAAGAGAAATATATAAATTGAACTATTTAATTTTTTTTATTTTCTTTTGAATTCTTTTAAGTGTTGAAATAAAAATATTAAATTTTTATAAAATATATAAATGCATCTTACAGTGTTTACCAACACTTAAACACGCACCGACGTTGTGATTCTTCATTGTAATAAAACAATTTATTATTTTAATTATTGTTGTTTTTTTTTGTTGTTCTTTTATTTTTGTTGTTAAGTTATGCATACCATTAATCGACTTCGGTCGGGACTGCGAAATACTATTTGTAACAAGAAATGGCAGCTGTGACAACGTCGTTTACGCCGCCTACGGCTACTACTCGTAAGTGTTAATTATTACAGTAAAGAGTAAATGTGGCTACGTTGAGTTGATTACGCCGAACTTCAAGGAGATAAATTATTGTTGTATAGTTTATCGAAAATACAAAATAAACCGAAACCGAACATGACACGACAAGCTTACATGATAGATTATTGTTGATGGCTTCTTGTAAAAATCTCCAATTTTGTTGGTAAAATAGCTGTCTTTACTAAATTCAGCTTTCTTATACAAAACATTTTTTTAATTTTCCAAAAAAGTTAATATTAATAAATTAAACATTCTGATTCGGGTGTCCGGACACGAAAGGTACTGAAGCAATGCAAGTCTATTTACCTTTTGAATCTTTTGACCTTTATGCCTAAAATGGGGCGGAAGTGCCATTCATCGGTCTAATCTGTTTTTCTTGCTTCAATAAAAACAGCACAAAACATGAATGGCATTGACGGTCTAAATCACTCCAAAATATTCTTGAATTTTGATATCAAAGGAGCAAACATCGTTCTCACTTTAAACAAGGAAAGGCTAAAGTGATTCTCTGGTGTTCTAACAAGCCATTCCGCCTGCTATAAACACCTACCCAAAAAAGGTATATCTAGCACAAGTATTTGCAGACTCTGCTGTGAAGAGAAAGAGTCTATGATAACAAATTGTGATGCATTCGACACAAAATTCTAGGTGCATAGTCACTAGCAGATGAAGACTAAATTTTGATTTACTCCACCTACCCAAAAAAGGTATATCTAGCACAAGTATTTGCAGACTCTGCTGTGAAGAGAAAGAGTCTATGATAACAAATTGTGATGCATTCGACACAAAATTCTAGGTGCATAGTCACTAGCAGATGAAGACTAAATTTTGATTTACTAAACTTCTAAATACAAAGAGGTCTACAATTGATCAAGCTGGTCGTAGTGAATAAAGGCATAAGCTTAACCATAAAACCCTAATTCATAAACTATTACCATTACCATGGGATAATAACGGGCTATAATTTGTGCTTAAGTGAGTTGTTATTTCATTTTAACATAATCTTATCTACAGTTGGTGACATCTAGTTCGAGACATAGCAATTTGAACATTCATAAGATTTAAATTCTCCAATTTAAAATCTCCACTTCCACTGAACAATTTTTCGAAGTAACATACTTCCATAAGAATCATATTTGAGTTATAATGCAAATTTAAAAAAAAAAAACACAAATTACCCTAGTCGTTTTTAACTCATTAATAAAAAAAAATTATTTTTATTATATATATATTTTTTTTTTTAATTTATAAATTATTTATTGAATTTTTATTTAGAAATTAACAATTAATGGATTAATCTTAAAAATTAAATTTATTTTTTTTCCAGGGCTATTGCTTTAGGCTGGACCTATAATATTATATAGATAAATAATAATATTTGTTAACCTACAATATATAGATGAAGTTAAAAAACTATTAAAATATTAATTTAATAATAATTTAATAATAAAAATAATGTTTAAATTTGATTAATATTATAAAATAGTTTTAAATTTTCCTAATCTGAAGTTGGACAATGATGTTCAGTATAAGTTTATATAATGTGCCGCTGGTGGGGGGAAAGAATATATAATTTATGAGGCATTAATTGTAAGTCAATAACTAATTTTATTGAAAATTTGTTTGTCTTTTATACAAAATAAGATGACAACTTATGATCTTACTTTTAATTTTTTGTTGATTCTCCAAAAGGAGTAATAAATAAAATATATAAAAATATTTCTTAAAATCTATCGTCATAAAACAAAGATATCAAAAATAAATTTCAGAAACTTTCTTTTATAAATAGTAAATAAAAAACTTAAAAAATCACCGACTTTACTTTTTTAATTAAATTAGGCGAACTGTCATAAACTTAACAACATTCCGTTGAAGCCAATGTAAAAGTGTAACTTTAATGCAACCAACAAAACGTACTGTTTTCAGCGAACTTCCTGTTTGCAGCGGAAGTCTAGTTAGTTACCTTTTTGTTCAACGTTACACGTTCCATATTCG
This sequence comes from Teleopsis dalmanni, assembly GCF_002237135.1. Classification (NCBI taxonomy): domain Eukaryota; kingdom Metazoa; phylum Arthropoda; class Insecta; order Diptera; family Diopsidae; genus Teleopsis; species Teleopsis dalmanni. The sequence continues at coordinate 26,802,308 of NC_051847.1, read as the reverse complement.
GTTTATTAGCTCATTGGTTCTACCTTCACTCGTTGGTTTGGTTTTGGTGCATTGGGTACGCTGTTCTCTGATTAATTATTGCTATTAGGAGCTCACAACATGCAATCAAGTGCTGACATAAGTTTGCATTAGCTTTGGTGTGGTATCTATATGTGGCTCATTATTAGAAATAAATTTCTATTTAAAATGTTCAAAATTTTTTTTTTGGATTTTGTTTTTTTAACCTACTAAAATATTTTCACTGAAAGTTGTGAAGTTGTGTACATACATGTGTTTATACTTGTTTGGTTTAATGAAATGCATTCAAGCTAATTAATACTATTTATTGTTATGGCAGAATAAAGTCGAGTTTCTGACGGGAATCGATACATTTGTGCTGTAATATATTTTCACATCAGCAGCATAAAATATGCAAAATAATTTTATGCAAAATAATTTTATGCAAATTTGTATTTACCGTCAGACAAAACAATTAATTGTATGCAAACAATTAAATCTGATTTACAATATGAGCACGGTACAGTACAGCTTAAAGTCGGCAACGTGAGGGAAAGCAGTGTAATAAAATACTGATTTACAAAATATTATATAGACACGGATTCGCACATATAAATGTTTCACCACAGTTTTAATATATGTTTTCACACATACATAACGATAAATTAAATTTAAATATGCTTAGGGGAAATTAATAATAATGAAATTTCAAGGTATTTTAACTAACGCAGAGGAGTAATTCATGAGCGAACATCTGTATGCAGATGTATGGTATTTGAATATGGGGAACTCTGTAGTACTTCAGATACTCTCGAGTTGTATCAATTATAGTAGTTAAATTTGAGCATAAATTACTTTTGTTCATTATTATAATAATAAGGATGCTTGAAGTTGATTAATAATGTTTGCATATTTAACATGTGTATAGTGCAAATATTCTTCCAAATGAGATTTTAGTTTAAATTTTTTGATTTGTGAATATTAAATTTTAACAAAGAAAAACATAAAATATAAAAACTAAAATTTAATAAATACCAATATTAAGGATAATAAATATAATTCATATCAGTACTTAATATAGTAAACATAACATCAGGTAAGAATTACGAAAGAGAGTTCTATATAAGACTAACATAACATAAATAAATATTTTAACAAATGAGAATTTAGTTCATTATTTTGATAATTATTTAAGCATATATATTAAAAACTGGGTATACATATGGATGCAAACTGTAGATTCTATGAAGAGAATGAGGACCCGGCCACACATGTGCTAATAGAATGCCCTGCGATAATGCACAAAATGATTTATTGGTTAAGCTTTTCTCAGAGAATTTTTTTATTTAAATTGATATATTAGAATGATTTTTATTTATTCGATTTACTGAGCATTTTTTTATTATTTTTGAAATTGATTTTTTTTAGAAATGTTAAAACTTCCCGAATTTGTATTTAATGGAATCAATTTAAAAGGCAAATCTGGAATCCTCAACACGTAAATTTTATTTTAAAGCAATATATAAGGTTGAATATTTAAAAATAAAAATATTTTTCAAAAAATATTTATTTTTGAAAAAAATTAAAATACACATATTTCAAATAATTTTTAAATTAAATCTGTCTAAAAATATATTATTTGTGTGCAATGCGCTTTAGAGATAAATTTTTTTGGTAAAACGCATTTAAATGTGAGCTGTGGCGTATGAGTGTTATTTTAAAATTTTATTTACTGTAAAAAAATATTAAAAAAAACAAATGACCTAAAGACTACAAATATAGGAATCTAGAAATTTTAAAATTAAATATGTTTTTTACTAGTAAAAATTGATTTGTCCACCAAAATTTTATTTTAATGTATAACTGATATTTGAAGTCATTATTTTCTTTATTTTATGCAATTGTGTAATATTATACCGTTTTTTTAATATTTTTGTATTTATTTTAAAGGGAAATTATAATGATGTTAATAAGATAATTTTTTTGTACATTATATATATGACAAATTAAATCATTTTTTATTTTTATTTAATATAAAAATATTTACAAAAATTTTATTTTAATATATAATAAATATTTTAAGTCGGTATTCAAAAATGTACAAGAAATAAGAATAAATTTGTGTTGAATGTTATAAGTTTGCTTGTTATATTATTGTTGAATTAAAACATTTTATTAATTTTGATTTTAATTTTTACTTAAAGAGGTTTTCTGAACAGTACAGAACAAAAATTATTTTTTATATTATTTTCATTAATTGAATATTTGATTGACTATACAGCTGTTTCGAGTATTGCCAAATATCCATCATCAGTGGTCTTGGAAATAATTTTTGTATTTATTTACTCATAAATAATTTTTTTTTGAGACTGTAAGTACTCGGAATCGAAGTCGTGTCCTGCCAACTTAGAAGCTTAGAGTCAGCGCTCCTTAAGCAACTTTGCTGTGAAAGTTTTATTAACAAATTCACTTGCTGTGTTTATATTATAACGAAACCATAAATCAGCTGTAGAATAATTGAATTAATTATTTATATTTTTATTTTCAATTGTTCAATTTCAATACTATATTGTACTGTACTGTACTATACTACTTTATTTTTACTTAAGATATTAAAATAATTTTCATTTTAATAATAATTAAAATAATTTATATTTTAATAACATAATTTTTATGCACAATTTATCTATGACAAATTGAAGTATTTTTTATTTTTAGTTAATATTTTGTGTTATTGTTTTCAGGAAGTTTATAATAAAATTTACTTTGAAAAATTTGGCAACATTTTGTCAGAATTGCTTACCCAAAAGGACTGCAGCGTAATTGTTGAAATTGTAAAATTTAATTTGAATACACATAGCCATAGTGAAAAAAGGGAAAAAACTATGCTTGCTTGTGGCTATAGAATCTGCAAAAACCACTTGACCATTGGCAAAAGCAGTGACTGGTTATCGCAGTTGCTAGAGCTCACATGTAGCAACAACAACAACAACAACAACTTTAACAACAGCAAATCCACAACAAAACAACAAAAAAAAAAAACACAACAAAAAATAACAAAAACAACAAAGAAAAATAACAAAAATGAGTAAGAAATTTCAATCAACTTTTCGGTTCATAAACTGTCGTTGGGCATTCGAACTTTAAACGAACAACACACACTATCGTCTTACCGATGGCGATGAATTAAATTATGTGATGCATGCAAAAGAGTAAATGAGCAGTGCAGAGCAGAGTTGAACGGCAAGGGAACGCGTTGAAGTACGAGACACATTGTCGAAATGACGATGTGGTGCAAAATTTTTGAAATGCCATTTAAAACGTATGAAATTAACTCTTTGGCAGCATTACCAACAACGGCAAATGGTGCTACCATATTCCCGCATTATTTGGTTTTGTTGCTGTTATGCTCGGTGTTGTTGTTCCCGATGTTGCCGTTGTTGCCTTTGTGCCTTTTTTTTCTCTGTTTCCATATTTTGTAAGCTGAGTGTTTGACGTTGCAGTTAATGAGTGTGCAATGAGTTAAAGTAAAAAATTGTGGCAGCGATTTAAACCCAAAAAAAGGAAACCAAAAACAAAACCAAAACCAAAAGTAGAAAGCACAAAACACTGAAAATACAAAAAGTTTAAAAATCAAATTCGCTTCATGTATTTTTTTAATTCATCAAAGCGTAGTTGTTTTGTTTTTGTTTATTTATTCGCCTTACTTTTCACAGTCAATTGCACTTTGTGGTGCGAAACTGCTACAGTTTTGCAGTTAAAAAGTTTGTTTGCAAAGCAACAACTTTTTGTTTTCTAAAAAAGCAGTAATAAATTAAATGAAACCTTTCAAAAGTGCAAATATTATTAAAGTTTTCAAATGGAACCAATCAGTGATCGATTGCTGCGATTTGTGGTATTAAAAAGCATTTTATTAAAATTTTCAATTTTTTCAATTTTTTCATTTTTTTATATTTTCACTTTTTTATTTATTGTTTTTGTTGTTAGTGCTGTTACCACTTCTGAAACACTTCCGTTCCAATCGCGTTTTCGTCAATGTTGTTAGTACAGCTATGGTCTAGCGACGCTCTTAGCTACTTTTTTATTTTGTATTATTTTACAGTTTTTTAACATAAAATTCTAGTGTTAGAAATTTATATACATCGAAAGCGTCATGTTTGTCTAGTCAAACCTTTTAACAACGACTTTACGTTATACGTAACCGTCTGCGATGACGCTAACGATACCATATAAAGCTCATCCATTGGCTGTGAGTGATGCGTCAATTTTGTAATGGTGCCTTTGGCGAGGTTGTGTCTGGCGAGCTGTTATGATTGCTTTGATTTTCTAAATTGAAATAACATAAAAATGAATTATTTTTATCGATTGCAGGATATCAGATTTTAAATATTTTTACTACAATATATTGCCACTCAATTTAACTTTTCAAATTTATTGACCTCAATTGTATGATTTGCATATACATGTACTCATATATGTACCATTAAAAACAACAAAAATAGAACTTAAAAGATAAGTGTTGTAAAAGAACTGAAAATGCATTTTGTCCTGAAAGTTAATTTTGTAATTAAAATGATTTTTAGAAAAAATCTACTCAAATTTGTAATATGTAAAATTTCATTAGTAAGTTCTGAAAATTAAATGAAGTTTAAGGTCATTAATGTTGTAGTAAAATATAAAAAAGACTTACTAACGAAGTCCTAAAGATTAAATTATAATGAAGGTCTCTAACGATGTAGGTAGTAAAACAATGATAATGATAAAACAATAATGTGGTAATAAAATGATGAAAATATTAAGTACCGAAGTGCTGAAAATCAAGGTCTTTAATGTGCTAGTAAAACGGCGAATAATTGTGATTAGCGGAAAGATATCTACCAACTGCGGTCATTAAAGTTAATAATTTTTTATAGTGTTGACAACTATTGATAGCCTCCTGTTCAAAGAAGCTTTGCAAATACTTTATATATAGTAATTTGCCAACTATTGCGGAATCGGTTTTTTAAATACCGCACATAAGGTGCTGTCAAACGTACTACGTGAAATCTTGAAGTCAATCGCCAACTAACTAAATCAACTTTATTAGTGCTGGGTCAGATCTGGTAAATCCATCGTACATCAAATATTTACAATACGTGAAATTCAGGAAAAAACTCAAGAAAAATAAAGTGACAGATACCAACTATTTGTCGATTTCAAATGCACTTTTAATACTAAAACTAAAAGTACTTTTTATGCAATTATGTCTGAATTTAGCATTTTAGCAAAATTTATACGGCTATGTAAAATAGCATTGAGCAGTAGTACCAGCTCCATTAGAATTGGAAAGAATATCTCCGAACCGTTTGACACCAAACGAGATTTCATACGGGAGTTTATTCCTAGGCACAAATTCTGATATATAATATTGAGCATCACCAGTGAGCATTTAGTCTAGTGTATTGTGTTGACTAACTTCATGTAGGTTCCAAAATATTTTTTTTAAAAAGTTATAACCAACTGCAGTGCAATGACATTATGCATAGTACGACCCTTCCTCCAAGATGCATTTGTCAATCCCTTTTTTCATCAGTGAGGTCAAATATTTGTCAAGCTAACATCAGTGAGGTCAAATATAAACATGGACTAACAGCGCTCCACACAGATGCAATATCCTCTTCAAGATCACGGTTGCACTGTTTATTACATTTTTTTAAACTTATTAAAATTGATTTCTAAAATCTATTTCTCTCTGCTTTTGATATTTATATTTAATTTAATGGTTCTTAAAATATAATTTTTTCCAGCCTCTCAGTTTTTTCATAATGCGTTCCTTCACTAGATTACAGAATTAATTACTGTTAATTATGTTGAAAGAGTAACCATAATTTGAGGGATATATTTAAAATAAAATTAAGAATAATGAAAATAAAGTATGCTGTGAAACTGTAAATACTCAAAATAATCTACTAAAGTAATTTCATACAGTGGACACTCAATATAAAAACTCATATTAAACAACGGAAATGTGGCTTAAATTCGTTCGAAGTCTTAAGTTCTTACCTTCATTAATATTCTTAGTAAACTTTTAATTTCGTTAAATTTTATAATTTAAAAAACATGAACCATTTAAGGACATTTTCCTTACAGATTGTGTATGCGAAAAGTATTTTAACTTAAACTCTTAACTTATGTTTGGAGTGGAATCGGCCTGTGAAGGTCGCTCATGTACAGATTTATCGTGCAAAAGCTTTAAGCAGATTAAGGTCGTAACGGTAGATGGTTCATGCTTGAGAAAGTATTTCATACATTTAAACTATTAAATTCTTTTCCATACAGAGGCTAAAGGAAGAACCAGTTGAAGTGGGATGGTCTTAAGAAAAACTTGTTAGCATAAAGCGTTATGGTTCATAAAGTTGTTCCTACAAAAGTGCTGTGTAGTAAGGCAAGTTATGTGCTCACATATCCTGAAACACTGGTTTCATAGCACAATTCCTTTTAATTTCTACAACAAAAAACTAAAATACATTTTACATTTGTCATTTAACTCTTTTTCACAAAACTCACAAATGTAGAAAAATTTTTATTTATACATTTTAAAATAAACTAAAGCATGGAAAGGATCTGTTCCGTGCACTGCTCCTACTACAATGCCAAATACATAAAAGGTTTTTAAAGAAAAGAGAAATTTATCCTTAAAATGGTTAAATTTACTAATCGAAATTTTCATTTGTTTTTGCTCAAATTGCATGGCCAAGTTACAAGGTCTGACATATGTTAGGATGGTTGTAGATTAAACCTAAACTGTTTGTATAAATTGATTTGTAGAGGAAGGATATAAGGTCACTAAATGTAGAAAATAATAAATCAAGTAAATTTCAAAGAAAAAAATAGGAATTTAATAAAATGAAAAATTTTTATTTAAGTCTATGGAATGAAGCGTACATAGTAAGATGGGCTTAATTATGCAATTAGAAGGGAAGCAATTATGGTTTTGTTGGAGAATAACATCCAAGTATGTATTAAACCACACATTGAAATATGTGGGCATACGATTGATAACATAAGATATTATAGAATCGTACTAATTATAACAATCATCATAAATATTTCATATCTTGATTAAGTTAAGTATTATTATTATAAAGTAGTTCTTCTATTGTACGAGTGTATTCAAATT